>NC_134691.1:283204336-283374336 GCF_050947455.1 Rhinoderma darwinii
AAATAGTGTTCATCAAACTTTCCGAACATACATTCATCAGGTTTATAAGAAGTAGAGACAGATGGAAGTGAGTATGACTACACAGGGTTTGTCTGATGTCTGTAAACTGGATATGCATAGTTTTGAAGTAAAAATTTAATTAGAAAAATGCTTAAAAGCACAAGACACATTGATTAAATAAAAACTCCATTCAAAGGTATAGGCTTTAGGGACCACAAATCACCACCCAAGCAGTCCTTACTTTCAGCAACATAGCTGAATGTCCTAAGAAAATGATGGCCTTCTTCCTGGTGCAGGAGCAATTAAAAAATGCCTCTTCCTCACCAGAATTACCCCGCTCCATCAGTACAGTACACAGCTGCCTCCCAAAGAACCTGAACTCAACACAAAATACAGTACCAGCCGTTCAAAATGTATCCAAAAAAAGACTCTTTGAACTCCCTGTCGAGCTAATAAAGTTCTCATGGAGCTGAACCAACAAAATTGTCAGCCATGTGACCTATGCTCTCACAGGTACACCAGAAGACTCCCACAGGGAATAGTGCTAAAGGGAACCAGCAAAAAGAGTATTACCCTCTATTCCAATTAACAGAAGTCCAGTCAAGTAAAAATGACACTTGACAGCAGCTGTAGGGAACTCAGGGATAAGTCCTGAATCTTTGAAATTTTTTTATGAACATGCCTCTTTTAATGAATACCATTTAGTCCTCATAGGGAGCTGCATTAAGAAGTTCCTTTCACAAAGATTTGCCCCTGAGGGACAGAGCCTGACTGCTGAGAGTGATGGAGCAGTATCTCCTAACACACGTGGCAATATTCAACTGTACTAAAGCAACTACCAGCAACCAGATGGTGAATATTGAAAACAGCAAGTCTAGGGAGTCCCTGGGTATATCGGGAACATAAAAGTTCACGTGGACCTTGACAAATGCTTAAGAAAGAAGGCAACCAACAGCCCGGCTTGGCCTCCTAAAATGGTTTTTACAACAAGCTACTGACTTCAGACAGGAGACGTCTCGGATGATAAGAGCGAGACTGGGGCAGCATTAGCATACTCTGGTATAGAGTACTTGTCAATTTCTCACTCCTTTCTTAAATAAACCATCTTACAGGCACTAAACTCAGTAAAAGATCTGTCCCAGTCAAAGATCTATCTTACAGGCACTAAACCCAGTCAAACGCAGTCAGATGTCCGTCACATTGGCCACCGCATTGGCAACTCTGGAGTCTATGGTTACTGACTCCATTGCCTTCTGTGACTCCCTCAGTCACATTCTTCAGCATCAGGAGGCTCAATTGAACAGGTCTTTCAGTCTCCTGGATGACCAAAAGAATAGAAGCCGGAGGAAAAATATCCGCTGTAAGCTTTACCCTGAATCCTGTGTCGCAGATACACTGAAATCAGTGGCGATGCAGATTTTCTTAAAACTGCTTTGCTCAGATATGGATTCTTTTATCCCTAATGAAGGAATGCACAGGGCTTTTATGCCCCAAACCCAAGGCTCATGATCCACCAAGAGATGTTATCTGTAAACTACTTAGATTTGTGGACACAACGTCGAATGTGAAGGTAAGTGGGGAAAAGCCTAAAATTTTCTTTGAGGGGACTCATGTCCTATCTACTAGGACAAAGCTGCGTCTGCTTTGACAAAACGTTGCATCATGCAACCTTTGCTTTTGAAGCTGAAAAACTTGCCATACATGCTGAGAAAATATGTATCACCGTGCACACCTAAAATCTCCGAGATGTTTGGGACGAACTTGATATTGAGACATTTGAGATTTGATCGTGCTGCAGTGTCACAAAGATCTAAAGTTTCTATACTTTCCAAAGATGGCACTATGGTCCTTTGCCGGTAAATTAAGATTTCCGCGGTCCAAGTGGATTTTGACAAGAGAAATGGACAATAACAACAATTGAGTATGAATTGTGGCTGTTTGATTGTTATTTATAATCTCGCTAAATACTTTAGTTTATGTGAAGACCACTATCCATTTTGAATTTATTAATCATCAGGGTTCTTATTTATCACTAATATCTGTACAAAATTTTCCTTATTTGAGTTTGTCAATGAGGACCAATGAGGAGGTATTTTTTATTACTTTTGCCATCTGATATACTGTTGTTCTACTGTTCAAACAAGCAGGTACCGCTTTGCATAGGCTCCTTTATTATTAATCCATATGCCGTAACCCATTAGTGATCAGGGCTCGATTCTCGGTACCTTTAAAAGTAGTCATGTGGAACATAACTCACACAGGGTCTGTGAACCTGCACATTCCTGCCCTGTCATGATATACCCAGTGGTGCGGTCATGTAACATATCCTTTACCTATAGAGCATAGTACAGTGCTCAGGCTAAAGCGTGTAATTATACTTGCTCAACACAACCATATATCTTGCAAGGGCCTTTATTCCAATCTGCCATTGATTTATGTTTTTCATTAGCATGGATATGCGCCATGTATCGGCTCTGGGTTTTCCACAATTCTCTGTTTGTTCCTCTCCCGCTCTGTGTCCCCTAGCCACTATAAATGCCCTCTGGACGACCAGAGTTTATCTTAACATTGTATATGTCAAAAACAAACAAGTTTGTATTTACAGATTCTTACTGCAACAATTTTGTATATATGTTATGCTGTATGTGACTTCCTTTTTACCTCTTTTCCCCTCCTCTCCCATTCCCGTCCATCCCAGCCATTTTCTGTTTAGAAAGTCAGTGTTGATAAGTCTACTAATTCTACTATTTTGACATCTCTTAATTTAGTGACTGACAATGTTAAAGACTTGAATTTGCTTAAGTAACACAATCAACTCCTGAGTTTATTAAAAAAAAACAAAAAAACAGTTCAAGGAAGGGAAAGTTCCTAAATTGTCTATAAACACTTTTTCCAAATGGTCCATGCTTGCGCCCTAAGCTCTGCCTCTCGAGTTGTTGTGATAGCGTTCAAAATGGATGTCTACTTTAGCCTTATTGCTCAGCATTGCTCTAGTGACGGCAGAGCTCTCTTTTTAAAAGGTAAAATTGGCAATGTAGTCTACACACTGGACAATCTCTATTCTCGCAACTCTTCCCAAACTACCTGGCTTGCTAGAACAATGGACACTGGACAGTCTAAAAGCATTAGCAGACTCTCACTTTAAACCCTCTAGTAGATTATTTCCTGAAACTTTCTGCCCTGTTTGCAGCGTTTGGAAAGATCAAAGAGAAATTACAGGAATTAGACTTAGTAGATGTGTGGAGGATGCCTTATCTATCCTTACAATATCTTACATGTTATTCTTTAATTAATAAAACAGGTCAGACAAGATCCTGGTCTATATATTCATAAGAGCTTGCTCTACATATTAAGTTACTGCAAGACAGGCCCTTCTACGATATTAGATCATTCACCTGTCAGTGCCGAGTTGTCCCTCTCAAGCTTGCCCATGAAAATATGGACATGGTGCTTGACTGATGCTCTTCTAGATAATGTAGATTAGTTGACACTACAAATACAATTGAGTTTTGAACTGAACATTTCTTTAGGCGTGCCAGTTACAACTATTTGGGAAGCCCATAAGTCTTTTGTTAAGGGGACTATTTATCTCTCTTGGCTCCAAAGTTAAAAAACTAAGAAATAGGGAAATTAACTCTTTATTTACCAAAATCTCTTCTCTAGAGAAATGTCATAAAAAGTCAGTTGCACAGGCAGTACACACAGACTTGGTAGCCTTGAGGGATAAATTAAAAGACATCTTGAAATAAAAGATGGCTAAGATTCTCTTGTACTATAAACAAAAGATCTATCTATGTTCATGGTGGCAACTTATGTCCACACTCATAAAAAAAGCATCTTTATCTCTACCTTAACATTGGCTATAGCTAAAGAATTTACTGCCTATTATTCATCTCTTTATAATTTGACAGATCCTACATCTGGACCGTCCACAAAGAGACAGAAAATCACTGCGTTCCTCAAATCTATTGACATACCTTCCCTTACCACAGATGAGGCAGACAGTCTCCTGCAACCAGTGACTCTTCAGGAGGTTAAGAAAATACTTTTGTCATTCCCTCAGGAGAAGAGCCCTGGCCCTTATGACTTTACAGTAGCTTATTACAGGATATTCCAGAATATTCTGCCTCACCTCACTCATACTTGCAATGCCTTGATGCAGAGTACTCCGCTTCCTAAACAATCACTTCAGGCACACATTACCATCTTCCCCAAAGAGGGCAAGAACGTAATGTTTTTTTCGAGCAGCAGGCCATTATCTTTATTAAATATTGACCTGAAATTTTGGGCAAGGCAAATTCCTACCCAATTTATACCATCCTGACCAAATGGGATTTGTAGGGGTAAGGAAGAGAGACACAATGCTATTAGACTATTGAATGCAATTCTTTTTGCACATTCCTCTTGAACTCCATTGGTCCTTCTCTGCACATATGCCGAGAAGGCCATTAATAAAGTTGTTTGGGATTATATGCGACACTCACTTTTTAAATTAAACTTCCACAATTTGTTAACGTGATTTTCTTGTTACATAGTAATCCCTACGCTAGGATTAAAGTTAACAGGGTCTTTTTCAATTCCTTTTCTATCACCAATGGGATGAGGCAGAGATGCCCCTTTCACCAACTCTCTTTATCTTGACTTTAGAGACATTTCTACAAAAATTTAGACCAGATTACTTCATGAAAGGCCTACAGCTCAGACTCAAACCCAGCTTGCAGCCGCTTTTGCAGATCTGCTCTTAAGGATTACAAATCCGCAGTGAGCTTTGCCGCAGGCTTTAGAGATGTTCTCAGAATATGGAGATCTCTGCAATTTTAAGATAAACTACAATAAATTGAAAACATTAAATATTTTCTTACCCACACATGAAGCAACTGACCTTCAAAAGAGCTCATCCTTCTCATGGCCAAGGGATTATATTCGCTATTTAGGAATACAACTGCCTAGTATGAATTTTTGCTTTGCTCTGGAGGCAAAGGAGGCCCCGATTGTCTTATCAATTTTTGGCATGAAAGCAGACAAAGGGAGATCTTGGACTTCCTGATGTAGAACTTTATTATAGAGCCATCCACCTACAAAGATTGTTGAACTTAGTTTTCCCGGACAGATTGTCATGGTGCATGGAGCTGGAAACTACCTTTTGTGATGCTTTTCCTCAAACACTGTGACTTCCTTTTCAGAAAGACATAAGGTTGATTAAAAATTGTTAAAGGCATACTAAAAGTATGGCATTCAAACAGGACAGCACCTCAACCACATTTTCTTCTCGACTCAGGCCTGCCCCTTTATTGCCTCACTTCTTAGGTACCTTTAAATATCCACAAGCTGCTATATGGGCTCTGGTTGCACATACATTGATAGCTGACCTGCTGCACAATAATTCTTTTCCAGATCAGGATGTGGTCCAGTCTATGATGTCACCTTCTTAATTTTCACCCACGATTTCATATTCAACATATCTGCTTAGGCTTTTTGAAATCTTACAAAGCTGTCAGAGAACTCCATTTGCTCTACTGTAGAGCACCCTCCATACCCATCTTTCTGATATCTTGGGAGGCAGAGCTGGGCCAGCAATTTACAGAAAAGGAAAGGGCTTGGATCTTGAACCATTCACATGGTTTTTCACAGTGTATCAAGCTTCAAGAGAATCATTGGGATTGTCCGACTCCAAATGGTTTTCGACATGTCAAACTGGTATTGGAATCTTGTCTTACAATGGTGGCATTTCCCACTCATTAAACAATATTGGAACAATGTTGAATCTTTTATTAGTAAGATTTGTAATACTAAGAATAGATTAACAGTTGAGTTGACAGAATTGGCCTTGCCACTCCGGAGTTTAAGCCAGTCAAATCACATTTAGTGACATATTTATTAGCAGCAGCAAAATGTCTGATCCCACTTTGTTGGCTTCAAAAAGCTCCACCTACCAATAGACAATGGATTAAAAAGGTCAATCAACTCAGTAAATTGGAAGTACTGACGTACAGCCAGAGATGCGCCTAATTTCACAACAGGCCTTGCACGTTGTAATAAATTAGGCGCATCTTACTACAGCGACATTTATAAAACTCCAGTCTTAATAAATGTCTTTCAATATGCTTACACTAGACACACCTGTTATCCTCAGACACCCATAGAATTAACCACAAAAGTTTTCCTAATATATTTAATTCCGATTCAGGGAACAAAACAGCAGATTCTTAAGGTCTATGTATATTTGACAATAATCGGCGGAACGAGTAAAGCATCGGCCTGTCAATCGGCGCTCAATATGGGCAGAAATCTGCCCATGTAAACCAGCCTTTATTGCAGTAAAAACTCTATTACCTTTCAATCTACATTTTGCTTTTAGTAATTTATATTCCCCAAATAGACACCAAAATTCTTTCCTAGATAAAGTATCTAAATAAACTGATAAGATTAAACAGGGTTATTTAATTATATGCAGAGAATTTAATTTGGTTCCAGATAAAACACTGGCTACTTCTTCTAGAAAGACAGATCTACCTCTCTTTTAAATCAATGGCTTCACAAACATGACCTTTATAATATATGGCACTCCTTACACGCTAATTAGAAGGACTTTAGCTACTACTCGCCTGCCCACCTTACCCATTGAAGAATTGATTTGTTTGTTTGTGACAAATGGTTACAACAATCCATTGCAGAAGCTAAAATAGGTCAAATCGTATGGTCAGATCATGCATCTGTAATACCTAATTTATAATTTCCACATCAAAAAACAGGAAAGGTACTTTAATACACAAAGCACAAAAAAGGAATGGCTCATATCCTTCAAGCGGCTCAAAAAAGCACCCATTGTATAAACTATATTGAAAGCATATCACAAAATTCTTCTTTAACCCCTTAACGAGGCCTATTTTGGCCTTAAAGACCAAGCATTCTCTTTTCTTTTTTTTCTCTTCGCATTACAAGAGCTATAACGTTTTTATTTTTCCATCGCCATAGTCATATGACAGCTTTTTGTTTTCTTGTGAGACGAGTTGTATTTTTCAATCGTACCATTTTTGGGTGCATATATTATTTTGATTAACTTTTTTAATTCTTTCTTGGGGGGAGGGAATTAGAAAAACAGCTATTCCAGCATTGTTTTTTGCATTTTAAATTTACGCAACAAACTCATTGATACACTAAGGGTATGTGCACACGACCAATTTTCAGGCGTAATGGAGGCGTTTTACACCTCGAATTACGCCTGAAAAGACGGCTCCATTACGTCGGCAAACATCTGCCCATTGTTTGCAATGGGTCTTACGATGTTCTGTGCAGATGAGCTGTCATTTTACGCGTCGCTGTCAAAATACGGCGTGTAAAATAACGGCTCGTCAAAAGAAGTGCAGGACACTTCTTGGGATGTTTTTGGAGACGTTTTCTCATAGACTCCAATGACAGCAGCTCCAAAAAAGGCCGTAAAAAACGCTGCGAAAAAGCTGCTAAAAGTTGCTCAAAAAAACGTCTGAAAATCAGGGGCTGTTTTCCCTTGAAAACAGCTCCATATTTTGAGACGTTTTTGACTCGGCGTGTGCACATACCCTAATAGTATTGCTAGATCTGCTAGCACTTCTCGTGGGTACAGGCTCATCAACACTGGAGCATGGCCACCATCTACTAATGTTCTTGTGGCTATTTTCAGCAGAATAACATACTCACACCAACATTGGGATGGCCCATGGCACACTTTGAACATACAGTGCAGGAGGAATGTGGAATTACATGGTGTGCATGCAAATGAATAGGCGACCATATAATGCATCGTCATGCTGAGCCCCCCAGAACAGGAGATAGTCTTTGCAGAAGCTATCTGCTCCAGCTTATAGAAAGTGTTTCCAGCAGGGGTTGATATAAATATACTGTAATAACGCATATGGACAGGGGTTGTTATAATGAAACAACCCCTTGAAAACTACAAAGAAAACATTTAAACGCTTTCCACACCGTACCATACATTTAAAGTGCTGGTGGGAGGTAGATCCCGCAAAGCATTGTAAATATGCAGCACAGAGAGAAAGCATGAACTCAGTAACTGTGCCCATGCTATCAGTAGTGGGTGTCAGTCGTAATATACAGCTTACACCCTACTGCAATGACTGGGACCAGAGCAAACCCAGATCCTGGCCATTTAACCCCTATATGCTGCAGTCAACAGCGACCAGGGATGATACAATGTGTGCTTTTATGCAGTGCATCTGCCCTGTGTGAACGTAGCCTTACACTGACAGGCATAATACAGGAGTATTGAAGTGTATTATGTAAGCGATCAAACTTGGTTGTGTGTTCAAGTCCCCTAGTAAGACTAAAAAATATTGTAAAAAAAAAAAAGTTCAACCAAGTTTTCTGAAAAAAAAATCCCAAGTAAAAAAAATAAAAAAAGTAAAAAGCAAGTCCCAAAAATCAAGGGAAGAATTGTTGTTTTTTTTTTCAATCCCTCTTAAAAAAAATTATAAAAGTTATTCAAAATATGTACCGCAAAATAGTGCCATTAAAAAAACAACTCGTCCCACAAAAAAAACATGCCCTAAAAAATGTATGTTGATGATAAATAAAATGTTATGTCTTTCAGAATGCAAAAAAAAGAAAAACGAAAAAAACGAAACTAAAAGCTACAGGCCAACTAGACGCATCCTTAGGGTATGTGCACACGACAACGCCAAATACGTCTGAAATTACAGAGCTGTTTTCAGGAAAAAACAGCTCCTGAATTTCAGATGTTTTTACAAGTGCACTCGTTTTTCGCGGCGTCTTTCACGGACGTAATTGGAGCTGGTTTTCATTGGAGTCATTGAAAAACGGCTCCAATTACGTCCCAAGAAGTGTCCTCCACTTCTTTGACGCGGCCGTAATTTTATGCGCTGTCTTTTGACAGCGACGCGTAAAATGACAGCTCGTCTGCACAGAACATCGTAAGACCCATTGCAAGCAATGGGCAGATGTTTGCAGACGTATTGGAGCCGTCTTTTCAGGCGCAATTCGAGGCGTAAAACACCTCCATTACGCCTGAAAAGAGGTCGTGTGCACATACCCTTATGGGGTTGAAATTGTCTTAACTATCATAAAGGGATTAAGAAAATGTTTCAGCTGCTTGATGAATATGGCTGAAGTCAACTGCAACTGTTTTCAGCACCCTCTTCTGCTAGTTTTGCAGCTGTGACACATTGACAAATCTACCACTATATTTCTAAATATAGTCCATATTCTGTTGAATATTTGCAAGAGTGGTTCTATGTTTGCAAGCATTTTGATGAGCAAAAGCCCTTGCACAACTTATACATAAACATTAACGGATGGATTTACTAATGCGAGGATTGAGAACTCAAGCAGAAATGCATTCAGAAATCCGTGCTTTTCAGGTGCAAATAAGCATAAATAAGAGAGTTTATTATAATGTGTGCAGACATCATGCTGAGTGCATTATAGAATGGAAAGCAGAGTGTATACACATTTAGTAAGCAAAATTATGCAGATGCACAAAGAAAGTATTCCTAGACCCAGACACGCAAAAAGGAACAGCAGAAGCAGTTATGTGAATTTTCTAAACTCCTAGGTGTCAGTCACTGAATGATAAGTATATACAATTTCATTTGTTAAACAAACGTGTGTTTCATAAAATTCTGCACATTAAAAATATTTACAGGACTTTACTGTACATCTGCATGCCTTTGATCTCATTGTGACATGCTTCATCGGACGCCGTATTATGTAGCTCTATATATGGATATCTTTGAAGCACCACATAGTATAAAGCACCGTGCTGTCACATCTGGTATTCCGTTACTCCCATGATGGGATCTGATCCTGTTTTTGGTGCTAAACACAGAGTATCCACAATTTAGACATCTGAAACCCATACATTTATATCTGTCACAAATGAACTGAAAGGGCAAATTAGACATGGTGGAATTGCTGTTGAATTCGGCTGCGGACAGTCCGCAGTGGAATTCTGCAGCAGCCATTTTTTACATTTGTTTCTATACGTTTTAGGAAAGTTACTTCGGACGTTGCAGAAAATAACTGTGCGGAATTTAGGCTGTGGTGCAGAATTTTCCCTCCGCAGCATGCTCATTATGTTGCGGAGAAGAAGTGGAATTTTAATGCGGATTTCAAGTCTGCTGTGATATCCACTACGTCTGAATTATCTGTCAAATATGAAAATGTTGCTGCAAATTCGCGAAGAATCTGCAGCAACATTTTCAGCGGAAAAATTCTGCCACATCTGAACATGGCCAAAGGGTTGGGTCAACAAACAGCAAACATAATCAGGATACTATTTTCACCTTACTCCTGGCAGGAACAGTTTGGAGAAAAGAATCTAGAGGAAAATACAGCATGAGTAAACTTCTCCTTAAAATCATCTGGTTTTGTGTCAGTTGAGGAGGGAAAAAATAGTAGCACTAGGTTATTTCACACTATCTATCATTGACGCTCAGAAAATTCCCATTAGTCCTTCTCAGAACAGACAGGGAGAATACTCAATTGGGTCTTCATGAAAAATACTCTGGAAAATGTAGATTCTCTTTATTTGGTAATATTTTTCCTCTACGACTTACCTACCTCTAATAAAATTAAGTACATGGCATTGTTAATGGAACGTCATTGTGTTGCCCTGAAGCCCCTTTTATATAGCAATATTATTTTGCTATTTAATTAAGCAAATTTCTTGGATTTAAGTTCCTTCAACATTTTTTTATCCTCCCCATATTACAGTATAGTCCATCATTAAGTTTCCCAGAGTTTAGCATTTCATTTTGTGACTCGGCTAACACTAGGCTCCTAATAACTCTACTAAGACCATGGGATGTGAAATTATAATGCAGGATTTAACATTGTTTAACTTCTCGACAGGGAAGGGCCTTACTATAATACATATTTAAATTCTCTATAATGGATTTTTAAGCCTTACTATAATAATAGAATATGCAGCAGATGGATTTATACCTCCATTTTCTCACTTTACTGTCAATTATGTATGCTCTTTAAATATCCCTGTAAGGTTCTGTACACATTACTGTCATGTCTTCCAGCTTTCCCAACAAATTCATTGACTTGGGATCAGGCAGACTGTTATTCTTGCTGTCAAAAGAAACTAAACCCAAATGGAACAGTGATCGAGCCTAACACTGCATCATAAATACTGGATATCCATATCACTTACACCTTCCAAAAGGCCCTCATACTCTGTATATGCTTTTGATCATAATTTTTTTTTTTTACCAAATGCTAATCATATATCTAAGGAACAAAGGTAAAACATCTTATTAAAATGCACTCAAATATGCTACTCATCACCAATAGAAGCAGACTATGACAGTAAATAATCAGCTCTGTTTGGTACAGGCTTCTATGAACATTTGCATCATTATCTGGGAACTGCGACTTTTTAAATGTTTTATATAGAAATCCAGTATACAGTTTTGAATTGCAAAATTATCAGCTGTGCTTTTCACTCATTTCCTGCTATTTTTATCAAGAGCATGTATCTAGTGACATGAACAATCATTTGACCCCCTTCTAGTTGTTCTACCTCTGCCTATAATCTATTGTATTGAAGTTCAATTCCATTGCTCTACATATTTTCACTCATAATTGTTAAATGGACAATAACTTTTCAAACAGCTTATGCTAATCTAATAGTATACCTGATATATATCCACATTGTAATTTACCTCATGTTAAAATGTAATTGTTGTATTCATGCAAATTCTTTGTGAAGTTAATGCCACTGAGTGTCTCCCTTCCTGTAATCTGCTGTCCACCACCTGTTATCATGCAAAATCCATCTCCACTTACAGAGCATAGGAGATGGACTGCAGGACATGGGGTTGGTCTCTTTTCTGTCCGCTAATAGAAGTCTATGGAGAGGGGAGGGGAGCAGAAGGAGGGAGTAGGGAAAGAGAGTTAAGACGCTTGGCCTTGTTTCCACGTCCAATGTATGGCTTTTTGCAAAAAGTCATGGATTTTGCAGGATTATAATCAAGTGTATGAGTAACCAATTATACCAAACAGGTGATAATGATCAATATTTCCATATGTAGGTTGAAACAGTCATTAACTGTAGCAGAAACAGCTTTTCAAGAGGCTTAAAACTGGGTGGGGAACTGTCGAACTCTGCTACAAAGGTGAGACTGTGGAAGACAGTTTCTTGTCACAAGTCCACCATGGCAAGACTGAGTACAGCAACAAGACACAAGATAGTTATACTACATGAGCAAGGTCTCTAACAGGCAAATATTTCAAAGCAGACGAGTTTTCAAAAGCATGCTTACATGACACATCATGCTTACTTCCCTTAGTAATCGGAAGATGTCCAGCAGTGCCATCAGCTCAGAACTAGCAGAAACCAAAGGGACCCAGGAAAAACCCATCTACTGTTCGGAGAAGTCTGGCCGGCAGTGGTCTTCATGGAAGAAGTGCGGCCAAAAAGCCATACATTGGAAGTGGAAACAAGGCCAAGCGTCTTAACTATGCATGAAAACATAGGAACCGGGGTGCAGAAAAACGGCAGCAGGTGCTCTGGACTGATGAGTCAAAATTTTAAATATTTGGTTGTAACAGTAGGAAGTTTGTTTGCCGAAGGGCTATAGAGCGGCACAATAATGAGTGTCTGCAGGCAACAGTAAAGCATGGTGGATGTTCCTTGCAAGATTGAGGGTGCATTTCAGCAAATACAGTTGGGGATTAGGTCAGGATTAATAGTGCCCTCAATGCAGAGAAATACAGTCAGATATTTATCCATCATGCAATACCATCAGGAAAGCGTCTGTTTGGCTCCAAATTTATTCTGCAGCAGGACAACAACCCCAAACATACAGCCAATGTCATTAAAAACTACCCTCAGCGTAAAGAAGAAAAAGGAGCTCTGGAAGTGATGATATGACCCCCACAGAGCCCTGATTTTAAACAGAAGGATTTGAGGAAGCCTACATCCATAGAAGATCTGTGGTTGTTCTCCAAGATGTTTGGAACAACCTCCCTGCCGAATTGATGATGAACTTGATGCTGTTTTGAAGGCAAAGGGTGGTCACACCAAATATTGATTTGATTTAGATTTCTCTTCTGTTCATCACTTTGCATTTTTTAAATTGATAAAAAATAAATTTAACACTTCTATTTTTGAAAGCATTCTTACTTTGCATTTTTCCACAACTGTCGAAAACTTTTGCAGAGTACATATATATATATATATATATATATATATTGCATAGATAGATAGATAGATCGATAGATAGATACACATAGAAGAGTAGAATTATCCTATTCTCTGTGTGCAGTATATAGAAGGAATTATAGCAGTTAGGCTCCACCCACTAGCTCAGAGAAAACTGAGAATAAGGCTGGGTTCACACGAGCATGTTACGTCCGTAATGGACGGAACGTATTTCGGCCGCAAGTCCCGGACCGAATATAATACAGGGAGCCGGGCTCCTAGCATCATAGTTATGTACGACGCTAGGAGTCCCTGCCTCTCCGTGGAACTACTGTCCTGTACTGAAAACATGATTACAGTACGGGACAGTTGTCCTGCAGCGAGGCAGGGACTCCTAGCATCGTACATAAGTATGATGCTAGGAGCCCGGCTCCCTGCAGTGTGTACGGTCCGGGACTTGCTGCCGAAATACGTTCCGTCTATTACAGACGTAACATGGTCGTGTGAATCCAGCCTAAGAGATAGAGCCTGCAAAGAGGAAAATTGCAAAAAAATGCCATATACACTACCGTTCAAAAGTTTGGGGTCACCCAGACAATTTTGTGTTTTCCATGAAAACTCACACTTATATTTATCAAATGAGTTGCAAAATGACTAGAAAATATAGTCAAGACATTTACAAGGTTAGAAATAATGATTTTTATTTGAAATAATAATTTTCTCCTTCAAACTTTGCTTTCGTCAAAGAATGCTCCATTTGCAGCAATTACAGCATTGCAGACCTTTGGCATTCTAGTTGTTAATTTGCTGAGGTAATTGGGAGAAATGTCACCCCATGCTTCCAGAAGCCCCTCCCACAAGTTGGATTGGCTTGATGGGCACTTCTTGCGTACCATACGGTCAAGCTGCTCCCACAACAGCTCTATGGGGTTGAGATCTGGTGACTGCGCTGGCCACTCTATTACAGATAGAATACCAACTGCCTGCTCCTTCCCTAAATAGTTCTTGCATAATTTGGAGGTGTGCTTAGGGTCATTGTCCTGTTGTAGGATGAAATTGGCTCCAATCAAGCGCTGTCCACAGGGTATGGCATGGCGTTGCAAAATGGAGTGATAGCCTCCCTTATTCAAAATCCCTTTTACCTTGTACAAATCTCCCACTTTACCAGCACCAAAGCAACCCCAGACCTTCACATTACCTCCACCATGCTTGACAGATGGCGTCAGGCACTCTTCCAGCATCTTTTCAGTTGTTCTGCGTCTCACAAATGTTCTTCTGTGTGATCCAAACACCTCAAACTTCGATTCGTCTGTCCATAACACTTTTTCCAATCTTCCTCTGTCCAATGTCTGTTTGCTTTTGCCCATATTAATCTTTTCCTTTTATTAGCCAGTCTCAGATATGGCTTTTTCTTTGCCACTCTGCCCTGAAGGCCAGCATCCCGGAGTCGCCTCTTCACTGTAGACGTAGACACTGGCGTTTTGCGGGTACTATTTAATGAAGTTGCCAGTTGAGGACCTGTGAGGCATCTATTTCTCAAACTAGAGACTCTAATGTACTTGTCTTGTTGCTCAGTTGTGCAGCGGGGCCTCTCACTTCTCTTTCTACTCTGGTTAAAGCCTGTGTGTGCTGTCCTCTGAAGGGAGTAGTACACACCGTTGTAGGAAATCTTCAGTTTCTTGGCAATTTCTCACATGGAATAGCCTTCATTTCTAAGAACAAGAATAGACTGTCGAGTTTCACATGAAAGCTCTCTTTTTCTAGCCATTTTGAGAGTTTAATCGAACCCACAAATGTAATGCTCCAGATTCTTAACTAGCTCAAAGGAAGGTCAGTTTTATAACTCCTCTAAACAGCAAAACTGTTTACAGCGGTGCTAACATAATTGCACAAGGGTTTTCAAGTGTTTTCTAATCATCCATTAGCCTTCTAACACAGTTAGCAAACACAATGTACCATTAGAACACTGGAGTGATGGTTGCTGGAAATGGGCCTCTATACACCTATGTAGATATTGCATTAAAAACCAGACGTTTGCAGCTAGAATAGTCATTTAGCACATTAACAATGTATAGAGTATATTTCTGATTAATTTAATCTTCATTGAAAAAAACTGTGCTTTTCTTTCAAAAATAAGGAAATTTCTAAGTGACCCTAAACTTTTGAACGGTATTGTACATGTCATAAAGTGGCCACAAATAGCGTTATTCCTCATGTATGGCAGCTTATTCTGAAAAGTGACCTGAAAAGTTAGGTACGATACAAAAGACATTTTATGTTTGAGTCTGGATTTTCTTTTTTTGTTGTTAAGAAATTTCTAAAAAAAAAAACAACCAAAAAATAGTCATTACTTATCTGAGTTGTCGATGATGACAACTATCTATGATTTAGAGTTACTTCTAACCAGATTGAATAATAAATTAGAGGTAAATATTTATATGAATACATAAATATAGAAGAGCACAGTAATGGTTTATGGCAAGTTCAGAATTTCCATCTTTGTTTACTCATTTATAATTTATTTTACATTCAGCTGCAAGAATAATTCAAGAATTTGTTATAAAATTCAAGTATAAATTACTGAAAATATCAGCAGTGAAGTTTTATACTATGAGAACGAACGTTAATGCGTGCTGATTGTTACAAAAAAAATAATTAAATCACAGCTTTAGGTGCTTATTAGATGTAGCATAGTGTAGCCCGTAATATTGTGTGTTACATGTATATTCTATTTGGCCAATAGTATGTGGACACCTGATCGTCACACCTACTTGAGCTTGTTTGACATCCTAATTTAAAAAAATATTGTCGTTAAAGGGGTTGTTCGGTTTTAGCAAATAATTTTTTTTTTTGTATAATTAAAGGTCTTACAGTTTTTAAATATATGTTCTGTATTAATATCTAACAGTTTTTATGATCGCCACTTTTAAGATCTCAGTAGAACATTCATTGTTTACTTTCATTGTATAAAATTCTGTCCATGGTCATGTGATGGACACACAGGTACTGATTTCGTTAGAAGACACAGCTCTGAATACCTTAACTGTAACTCCACGTTCACACGTGGCAGAATTTTTCCGCTGCAAATCTTGGTGCAGATTCGAGGCAATTACGCAACGAATCTGCACCAACACTTGCATATTTGACAGCTAATTCTGACGTTGCAGACATCACAGTGGACTTGCCGCAGATTTCAGTTTTTGTATTGCAAAGGGTGAAATGCGCAGTGAGATTTCGCTGCTTCTTCGCAATATAATGTGCGTGCTGCGGAGGGGAAATTCTGCACCGCAGCCTGATTTCTGCACAGTTATTTTCCACAACGTCTGGACTAAGTTTACTAAAAATTGATAGAAACAAATGTAAAAAACAGCTGCTGAAGAATTCCACTGCGGATTGTCCGCAACGGAATTCAACAGCAATTCCGCCATGTCTGCACGTGGCCTAATAAGCCGTGCAACTGTGTGTCAGTCACATGACCATGTGCAGATTTTTTAGCCACTGAACGTTTTTACAACAACAAGCAGAGATATTGAAAACTATGGGGTACTAATACAGAATGTATTTTGGAAAATTGTATAACTTTTAGTTATCCAGAAAATAACAGTAGTTTGCTGAGACTGGACAACACCTTTAACGTGAAGATGTGCCCCTTTTGCAGCTATAACAGCCTCCACTACTCTGGGAAGGCTTTTTACAAGATTTTGCAAGCTGCTGGGCAGTAAGAAAAATATTAGTTTCCCCTAATAATATATATAATTTATATATTTACATGCACTACTGATTTATGAAACTATTTTGGAATTTGTACCTATTCTGTCAAAATATTACCATAAAATGTGAGAACATACAGGTAGTCATATTGATTCACTGTTACTTATCATATTGCTTTTAATGTTTGTTCTTTATAATGAAGTGGATCAAACTACACTTGGCATACCATATTTTCCTTTAAAGTAAAAACGAGTGTACTGTACCGTATGTGAAAAAGGCATTTGATTTCTTTCACACTTCAGTACTAGACCAATATTTTAAATTTTAATAGTTGCTGCCTTGATGGCCGGCTTTGGGTACGTTCGACCAGTGCAGTCGCACAGGGCTCCAGCCACCACACTGCAAGTGGGGCGCCAGCGGGTGTGTGTATCCCCGAGCCCTTGCAACTACCAGCGGGGATATACACAAGAATTGCAGTCGCCTTTCCACCAGGGCACTTAACTTAGTGGCCGTCGCTACCGCTGTAGCAGCCATAGCAGCTGCTAGCGGTGACACCGGGCATGAGGCCATGTGGCCGGGGATTCCACTCCTGGAGAGCTGCTTGATGTCTCTGTCCATATATGGACAGTGACATCAGGGGAAACTCCTGAAGCGCAATCCCCGGTCAAAGCGTTGCAGACGCTATGACGGGGATTCCACTCCAGGAGAAGCCAATGACGTCATGGACACAGACGACAGGAGCTTCTCCTGGAGTGGAATCGACGGTCACAGCTTCAGCAACGCTGTAGACGGGGATTCCGCTACAGTAGTTTCCCCTGATGTCACTGTCCATATATGGACAGAGACATCAAGCAGCGCTCCAGGAGCGGAATGCCTGGCCACATAGGAATTCCACTCCTTCAGGGAGCTACAGTGGCGCTATCTATACTGGAAGGGGTGGGGGGGGGGGGTTCTATCTACAAGGGGGCTGTGGGCTGTGTGGCACTACCTACAAAAAAGGACAACTGTGCAGGAGCACACAAAATACCCAGCTTTCCCAGCTATCAAATAAATGTGTGGAAATAAACTAAGATATAACTTTTATTTAATCTAGCTAAAAGGATTAATCCTTTAGCTAGACTAAATAACAGTTATATCTTAGTTTATTTCCACACATTTATTTGATAGCTGGGAAAGCTCAGTATTTTGTGTGCTCCTGCACAGTTGTCCTTTTTGGGGCACTTCCTACCAGGGGACTGTGTGGCACTCCCTACAGGGGGCTGTGTGACACTCCCTACAGGGTGCTGGTTGGCGCACTCTACAGGGGGCTGTGTGGCGCTCTTTACAGGGGGCTGTGTGGCGTAATATACAAGGGGGCTGTGTGGCGCTATCTACAAGGGGGCTGTGTGGCGCTACCTACAAGGGGGCTGTGTGGCGCTACCTACAAGGGGGCTGTCTGGCGCTACCTACAAGGGGGCTGTGTGGTGCTACCTACAAGGGGCTGTATGGTGCTACCCACAAGGGGGCTGTGTGGCGCTACCCACAAGGGGCTGTATGGTGCTATCTACAAGGGGCTGTGTGGAGCTACCTACTTGGGGAATCTGTGAGTGGTGGGCTGTATGTCATTATACTGTGAGTTGCGGGCTGATGGTCATTTTACTGTGAGTGGGGGGCTTATGGTCATTTTACTGTGAGTGGCGGGCTGATGGTCATTTTACTGTGAGTGGGGGGCTGATAGTCTTCAAGTGGTTTCCGCCTCTGACCTCCAATTGAAATTAATAGGGGG
Source organism: Rhinoderma darwinii (assembly GCF_050947455.1). Lineage (NCBI taxonomy): Eukaryota > Metazoa > Chordata > Amphibia > Anura > Rhinodermatidae > Rhinoderma > Rhinoderma darwinii. The sequence continues at coordinate 283,222,981 of NC_134691.1, forward strand.
CAGAAAATACTTGCAGTGCTCGTTTGGAGCTTTTTTGCATGTTCGTTTCAACAGCTTAAGATAAAAACCAAAAATAAGGTCACACAACGCTGTCAGTTGCTGAAGGAATTTTGAGGCAGATGTTTTTTGCCTTACAAAAAACGTGTGTGAACATACCCTACGAGTGCAGTGCTTGTTCTTAGCCGTTTTCTGTCTTTCTCTAAACTATTTTTGGTAGGGGGGCCCTGAGCAAATTGTATTTTTCCAGTGCTGCCTCGAGTCTGAAAAGGTTGGGAAACTCTGTCCTAGGCTACAGGATCCAGTCGTGGATCAGCTCAGTTCGTCATGGGAACGGGGCCTAGGTGAGTACAATTTTTTTTTTTGTTTTGGCACTGTCTACAAGGGGGAGGTGGGAGACTGTATGACACTGTCTACAAGGGGGAGGTGGGGGACTGTATGGCACTGTCTACAAGGGGGAGGTGGGGGACTGTATGGCACTGTCTACAAGGGGGAGGTGGGGGCTGTATGGCACGATCTACAAAAAGGAGGTGAGGGATTATGGCACTGTCTACAGGGAGGCTATATGGCAAAATCTACAGGGGGGCACTATTCTGAGTGGGGGCCACTAAGCGGACATTATACTGTGTAGGGGTACTACAGATGTCATAATACTGTGGGCACAATTAGAGGACAAAATACTGTGTACTTGAAGGGGTTGTAATATATTATTAAATATTATTATTATACTGTATGGGGGCACTAAAGGGGCATTATAATTTTTTTATGGGGCATTTTTTTTTTAATAATGGGGTGGGGCGCCGAAAGATCATTTCACACAGGGCGCCATCTATCCTGGCTGCCTTTACCTAATCTGACTGTATTCTATTTTATTGTAAAATAGAGCTGATCCATAAAAAGGTACAAGAATTTAAAAGTTAAATACATTACAAGAATTTACCATGTAAAATTAAATCTTTATTGAATTCTATAATGCCTTTAAACTTGAAAGGTTGAGAGGAGGGCCTTAAAAGCTTGCAATTGTTATAAGGTAGGACATCTAAGAATAAATGGAAACTTACTTAAAAATCCACATGGAAATATTAAGATAGCAGAAAACCTTTCAAAGAGGAGAATTATATTTATGAAATACTTTCTTACAGACTCCGAGGCCTTTAGCAGGCCCTTGGAGAACAATAGATTAGAGAACTAAGCATGATAATGGTTGAGTTCATTAGGCTTTACTTACTATTACTAACATGCTGACGATGGAATCCGGTTGAATTGGACAATTTGCACTGCTATTAGTAAAACATTTAGTTTTCTTTCATCTTTAGACTGAAACACCAGAAGCCAAATGCAATACATGTGTCAGGAATAATCAGCAGGTTTTACAAGTAATACAGTTGTCACATTACAAACCTATACATAGAGAAAATTAGCTCAAAAAAATAATAGAAGTGTTGTCGTATCGTTTGCAAAGAAAAAAGCTTTCACAATAGAAGAAAATGTCTGAGTATATTGAAAGGCTCACTAAATTATTGGCATTAAGTAAACAAGAAAAAACAGTACTTATATAATTAACTGTTTGAATTGTTTTCCAGCATTGGTTTATAGGCCAATGTCCACGACAAGCTACTTTGTGCTTTATACCAAGAGGACCAATGGTGTACAAACAGTAGAGGCAGACCATGCGGCTGTTATGGGGCCCTTAAGGAGAAGGGGCAAAGGCCTGGTTTGCCTCTTTCCCTTTACTAGGTGGAGAGAACCTGTCCAGGACTACTCTCTCCTGAAGAACTTCATTGTTGGCAAGCAAGAGGTGGAAAATTGGCCTAAGTGTCACAGAAATTTTGTGGATGAGGAAACAAACATCCTTGCTCTTCTATTCTGGGTGGCAATACCTGGTCTATGCTATGGGGCCCCACATTTCTGTGTATACCACTGAAGAGGACATATTAGTCATGACTTGGATGAAATAATGGAGGTTGCATTCCTAAATCCCTTCTGGAATATATAATACGTCATACTTCAGATAGGAGAAAAGAAGAAAAGAAGAAAAAACTAATTGTATTTGTAGTAGTGCTATCCAAAGGGAATCTTTTATACTACATATACATCGTTCAGTCATAACATTAAAACAAGCCCGCCTAATATTGTGTAGGCCCCCTCATGCCGAAAGAGCTTTGACCCATCCAGCCATAGACTCCACAAGACCTATGATGGTGTCCTATGATATCTGGCACCAAGACGTTAGTTTGGTAGGACGCATTATCCTACTGAAAGAGGCCACTCCCAATACCAATGCTTAGGTAGGTGGTACATGTCAAACTAACAATCACGTGAATATCAAGAACCAAGGTTTCCTATCAGAACATTGCCCAGAGCATCACACTGCCTCTGCCGGCTTGCCTTCTTTCCATGGTGCATCCTGATACCATCTCTTCCACTGGTAAGCGATGTACGTGCACCCGGCCGTCCACATTATGTAAATGAAAATGTGAATTATCAGACCAGGATACCTTCTTCCATTGCTTTATGGTCCAGTTATGATCCTCATGTGCACACTGTAGGTGCTCTTGTGGTGGACAGAAGTTGTGTTTGCATGAACGTTCCCAAAGTAATGCTCACAAAATATCAGCTTTTGTAACTGCAGATAACAGTCATAGCGCATATATAATATTAGTTACAATACCCAAATATGAGAAAATACCAGCCATAGTGCCTATATAATACCAGCTGTAGTGAGTAAATATTCCATCCATATAATTCATAAAATGTAAGCAAGGGGCGGAGTGAGGGGTAGGCGGAATAGATGGTCACCAGGATGCCATTGAGGGGTGGTGGCTTATAAAAAGCAATTGGGCAGATTTACTAATACTGTCTAAGATTGAGACAGCGTAAACTTATACCAGGCAGTTAAGAGATACGCCAAATTTATCATAGTGGTGCATACTGTATGACAAATTTAGTGTATCTAGCTAGACATGTTAGACACTTTTCTCTTCCATTTACCACCTCTTAGTGGGCTTAGTTGCCGCTAGTATTGTTTTGTGCAAAAATTTTGGCACAATTTAGTGACACGGCACTGCCTATTATGCCATTCCACATCTATTGATAAACAGTCAATACATGTGGTGCACAGTATGTGCACCAGAATTCTGGCTGAATTTGAGCCAGAATTCTTGCGATTTTGAATAGTAATTCTGCTTCAATGTTCTGTCTTTAAATTTTTTACTAATCAGTGTTTCAATGTATGAATAAGAATGCTGCCGATAGGTGGTGAAAGGTGCTGCAAAGGCAAGGGGGACACATTCTGAAACTTGGGCCCCAAGACAGCTTGTTTTACCCATAATGCATGCCATAGTGCAATACTTCCCATATTCCAGCTATAGTGCTCATATAAGTATATGTAAGTATATATAGCTGGATTGACTAATAATATCTCTATTTTGGACCTTCTAGATATAGAGGAAATACATAAATGATATTTTCAAATGAGGCTTTAGGTATTAATAATTATGATTCCCCCCCCCCCCCCCCCATAATTGTGTGAATGGCCAGATTTGTTATTGTTGTCAACCAGAAAAAATGTATTGGGTATATATATATATATATATATATATATATATACACAGTGGATATAAAAAGTCTACACACCCCTGTTAAAATGCCAGTTTTTGTCACATAACAAAGTCAGTACAAGATGAATAATTTCAGAACTGTTTCCACCTTTAATGTCGCCTATAATCTGTTCAAGTCCATTGGAAAAACAAACTGAAATCTTTTAGGGTGGAAAACTAAAAATAAAAAACAAAAATGATGTGGCTGCATAAATATGCACACCCTTAAACTAATACTTTGTTGAATTACCCTTTGACATTATAACAGCATTCAGTCTTTTTGTGTAGAAGTCTATCAGCATGGCAAATCTTGACTTGGCAAGTGTTGCCCACTCTTCCTTGGAAAAGTGCTCCGAATCTGTCAGATTGTGAAGGCATCTCCTGTGTACTGCCCTCTTGAGGTCACCCCACAGATGTTCAATGACATTCAGGTCTGGGCTCTGGCTGGGCCATTCCAAAACTTTGATCTTCTTCTAGTGAAGCCATTCCTTTGTTGATTTGGAGGTATGCTTTGGGTCGTTGTCGTGCTGAAAGATGAAATTCCTTTTTAGCAGAGGCCTGCAGGTTTTGTGCCAATATTGACGTATAGTTGGAACTGTTCATAATTCCCTCCACCTTGACTAAAGCCCCAGTTCCAGCTGCAGAAAAACAGCCCCAAAGCATAATGCTGCCTCCACCATGCTTCACTGTGGGTATGGTGTTCTTTTGGTGATGTGCTGTGTTGGCTTTGCGCCAAATATACCTTTTGGAATTATGGCCAAAAAGTTTAACCTTGGTCTCATCAGACCATAACACGTTTTCCCACATTCTTTTGGTAGACTTGATATAAGTCTTTGCAAAACATAGCCAGGCTAGGATGTTTTTCTTTGTTAGAAAAGGCTTTCGTCTTGCCACCCTACCCCACAGCCCAGACATATGAAGAAAACGGGAGATTGTTGTCACACGCACTACACAACCAGTACCTGCCAGAAAGTGCTGCACCTCCTTTAATGTTGCTGTAGGCCTCTTGGTAGCCTCCCGGACCCATTTTCGTCTTCTCTTTTCATCAAGTTTTGAGGGACATCCAGTTCTTGGTAATGACACTGTTGTGCCAAATGTAATCCACTTCTTCGTGACTGTCTTCACTGTGTTCCATGTGTTTTATGATATATCTAATGCCTCTAATGCCCCTGAAATTCTTTGGTACCTTTCTCCTGACTGATGCCTTTCAACAATCAGATACCTTTGATGTGTTGTAAGCTCTTTACGGACCATGGCTTTTGCTGTCACATGCAACAAAGAAAATATCAGGAAAATCCTAATAGAACAGCTGAACTTTATATGGGGTTACTCAGAATCACTTTAAATAATGGCAGCTGTGTACTGACTACTATTTAACATGAGTTTGAATGTGATTGGGTAATTCTGAAAACAACCACATCCCCAATTATAAGAAGGTGTTCACACTTATGCAACCACATAATTTTTGTTTTTTATTTTTCTTTTTCCCCTCAAAATTATTTCAGTCTGTTTTTAAATGGAATTGTACAGATTATGGGTCACATTAAAGGAGGAAAAAGTTCTGAAATGATTCATCTTGTACTGACTTTGTTACATGACAAAAACCTGGCATTTTAACAGGGGTGTGTAGACTTTCTATATCCACTGTATTCTAACAATTTCCAAAATATGTAAACATTTGAAATAAAATGTCCCATTTACAATGGTGTGCTGTTTATTGCACTCTATAATGTAAGTGTAAAAAGACAAAGCTTCTAATGTATACAAACATTAATCCTGGTGGTTCTATCAGCAAATGAAAACACGATAGATTTTGCTAAAGCAGATGTGACAGATGATCATGTAATTTTGCCCTGATGACAGATAATCTTTAAGCTGTATCCGTATGCATCAGTGCTATATAGAACACAGCTTGCTGATTGTTATAAATTCACTACTATATCATTTCTTGGAAAAGATGTAAATACATAAAGATTTTTACCTTATATATTCCTGTTCTGTGGATGAAAACATACATTTCCATGTATTAATATATGAATTATCTTTAATTAAATATATAATATATTACCCACTAACACATGTTCTGAAAATGCACTACATTATATGCACTGAATCTAGAAGCTTTAAGTGAAAATCCTTGCTGCCATAGACTGGGATTTTCATTGGAAGCCACAGGATTTGCTGCTTTTAGCTCCTTAGACGGAAAGCTCATGGACAAAAAAAATCACAGGCACATGATATTAAAATATGCATACAAACTGTATGCATTAAATCTTTGTGTTCTATGGAGTATATGCCTTATTTCGCGCGCACAGGTTTTCACATATATAATAGAACTAGCTCATATAGACTGCAGTTATTTGAATACTCTAATGTTCTATGTACAGACACGGAATTTAGAATTGTCAATCCGTTTAGACAATTGCTAGGTTAAAAAAAAAGCATTGAGAAGGTCAAGTTTTCATTCATAAAATGTATGAATGCCAAATGTAATGTGTTAAAAATGTTGGATTATTTGATATATATTCTAATTTTTCATTTTGTCGTTTGAGATGGATTATATCTCATGATCCATGTAATGCTGTTCAGTACGAATGCTATTTTATCCAGTTGCTGCAATTAAATTCTGAAGAACTGGGTCATGTTATGAAGTGCTGATAAATTACATATAAAATAAATTCCTCAGTTAATTAAGTTTTTTCTGACAATAGGTTTTGTAAATGGAACACGTGTCCATTTATGTAAATGATACATTTTTATCAAGCATCTTTAGCGTTTTTCCAAACAAAACTAAAAAAAACGAGTTTCGTCTATCACATATACATACACAACTCCCTCCCACACCTATGAGACTTACTATTCATGAGCTTGGCATGGCATGGCACCCTGTATTTCTAGCACTGGTTAACCCTCTCTTTACCTTCAGAACAGCTTGAATTCTTTGATACATTAAAACATTTCTTGAAAAAAAAGGTGATTTGTTGGATTCAGATCTGGTGACTGTGTAGGCTAATCTAGCACTCATGTTTGATGAACCAGCTTCAGATGATGTGTTGTTTTGTGATGGGATACATTAGAAGATGGACAGATTGTGACCATAAATGAGTGCACATGGTGGACAACTATACTTGAGCTGTGGTGTTGAAATAATCATCCACTTGTATTTGGGGGCCTAATCTATGCCCCACACCATTACACCATCAGCATCAGCCTCTTTGATAACAGGCAGTATGCATCCATGGATTTATGTGATCGTCCATGAATCAAGATAGATTTATCAGACCAGGCACTGTTATTCTAATTTTCAGTTGCCCAGTTTTGGTGATTGTGTGCCCACTGCATCTTTGGGTTTCCTGTTCTTAGCTGGGCAGAAGCGGGACAAGCTCTCATGGAGCCCAGAGCTGTGGTTTCAGAATGTGCCCTACCACCCTCGGTCCATAAAGTTCATCATTATAGCAGTTGGATGGACAGTCATTTATTTAATTGTTCCCTGTTGAACCTCTCACCGCCAATTTCTTAATGTTCTTATTTATACAAAAAAACATAAGAGAAAAAATAAAAGGCCGAATTTATTCCATAAATTACACCCACCTAGTACCACCCCTAGTATAACCCCTGCCAAAGGGGTCTTCTTCTGTAGAACAATCACTTCATGGTTCAGCATGCTGCACATTAAGAAACGCCACTCTACTTTTTACTGTTGTAACATGTTTATCTGAGTTAATAAATCGACTACCATCAGCTTGAGCCAGTCTGCCTATTCTCCTCTTATCTTTATTATTAACAAGGCATTGTCACAAACAGGTCTTTGAGTTACTAGATTTTTTTTATGAATCTATACACATAAGACGAAAGTTGATAGAGTTGGCGACCTTAGCAAAAGATCATCGGTTATAAATTTAACTGAACGATCCTTACAACCGACCAAAATCCAACAGAAATCTTTTTAAAAACGGGTCAGCCATGTGGGAAATTTTTGTTTCAGTATTGGAAGAAGTTGACTGTGTGTGGGTCACTTAGACGACAATGGACAATCGTGTTGTAAATGTTTTTGTCAGTGCCATAGACTTTGAATGGAGCAGCAGGGCACATGCCTGACCTGTGCTCTATTTAACGCCGCCAGGCAGTGGGCTGGCAATTGGGGTGAGTGGGGGACATGACACCCACGTTTAGGATCCCCGCCGATCTAACAGTTATCCCCTATCTAGTGGTGATAACTTCTGAATACTCCTTTAAGTATTATGTTTTTTTCATGTAAAAAGAACACAATTTTTCCATATGTTTGGCTGATAAAAAACTATAGGTACATCATAGTATACGTTTGTATACTTTTTTGGTATAAAAAATATACAGTGCTTGACACAGCCCACAAACACTGTTCAAACCCAATTTAACATTCACACAAGCAACTATACAAATTCACCTTGACTGGCTTGTACATTTCTTCCTCATTTGCGTCTACAATGGCTACAGACAGTATTTCAAGGAGATTATAATTAAAATAATCTGCTTGCTTCAAGTGTATCTAAACATTCAAAAGAGTCCTAGAATGCGATATTAACCCATTCAATAACCTTTTTTTTTACCCTTTTTAACTGATTTTCACCACTATTTCCCCTTGTGCCATGTCGTCTTTGACAAACCGTCTCTGAAGCATTGATGAAGGGGCGAGATCCCCTCCTGTGCAATGTAGTACTTGCCGTACAAGCTCCTTTTTACCTTTTTGCCCTTTTGCCCATAATGCACTGTGGGTAAATTGGTAGCGTTCCACGCAGTTGCAGTGGTCCACGGTGCTAAGCCTCTGCAGATGACTTCAGCTGGCACGACTCCTACCAGACACAGCCGAAGTACTGTTTATGCAGGTGGACAGTACTTCGGAAATAACACGGGAGCGTGCACACACAGGATAACTCTAGTGTAAAAGGAAGAAATGGGTCTTCACTGAAATGGGTTTTGTATACAGATTTCGAATGACAACGTTCATGAGATCTTTTGTTTACACAGGTAAAGCCACTAAGAAGGGGTGAAATCTGCAGCTAAATCCACAAGTAATGCATGCAAATTTTTGCTGCAGAGATGCTGCGGATACGCTGCGGAAAATCTGTAGCATTTCCAACCTGTGTGAATCCAGCCTAAGAAAGAGGAAAGTCAAAAGACAATGTGGGAGACTTATCAAATCTAATGCAAAGGAAAACTGGAACAGTTGCCTATAGCAATTAATCTGATTGCATCTCTCTTTTTTCACTAGGTCTTTGGAAAGTGAAATCCGAAATCTGATTGTTTTGCAATCCTCCAGTTTTGATGAATCTTTCCCAATAAATAAATATATATGTATATATATAAAGTAATAGAGAAATGTTAACTTTTTTTAATAGCTGTAAAATACTATCAACATTATTCTCATTGCCAAACAGCACCTGTCATCTTTCTATTACATGCGCACATTACAAGAAGCCCCTACATGTTCCCACAAGGCTTTGATATGAGATTTAGGCTATCAGTTTTCTTTCCTTGTCCATACTTTCTTGAAGGACGCTGAATAAGAAGCTATGCAGGCCAAGTGGAGCATCTATTGAACCTACTCAACATAAGTGCATTTAAATTGTTGGCCATTACAAAATGAAAGAGTATGTATTGTACACCTTTGCAACCAATTTTTTAAAATTACCAATGCATCGGAAAATAAAAAGGCAGCTATTTTATAGTTAGTCTTAATATATTATATCTCAATTTATGTCTACTTCTATGCAAACTCTGACCACAATCTCTGTGTAGCCTGCTACTGATGTCATATTCCTTTCCATCTGCCCCTTACTTTTTGATAGCATATATGAGAATGATGATAATATCTGTACAGCACTCTGGAATATGTTGGTACTATATAAGCATCAGGAAATAAATACATTTGATAGGTTTGCAAGAAGTAGGGAACAGACAGAAAGGGTTTTTATCATTTTTGACAGGGACAGAGGACATTGATCTGATAAATAAATGAATTATTTGTGTCATTTAAGTGCTCCGAGTCCATACACACAACATTCAAACCTCTTCCATCTGTGATATGGGCCTATTGCCTTGCACTGATACATAATAATAGCAATTTTGGAATTGCTCGAGTAGGGAATATAAGCAGCAGGAGTAGTCAATCAAGTTAATCAGCAGTAGTGTATATACATGCATGCTATAAAGCATGGGTGTAACTATAGAAGTAGCAGCCATAGCAGCCGCAATGGGGCCCAGCGGTTGAGGGGGCATACTCAGATACATTGTTCCTTTTTTGTGGGGAATAACAAGTCTTTGGCTATCTGCTTTCTAGCACAACTATGTTGGATCTCTGATATATGCATATTTGTAGTTATTGATACTTAGTTTCCTGTTCTAGGTGGTGGGCCCCTTCTCATTTTGGGGCCCTATAAATTCTAGTTATGCACAAGCTATAGCACATATGGCTATAATTCCACTGTTTATATCTGTTTCTCAAAGACTTCCTCAAACACTTTATATACTGTAAAGCATCAAACTTTTTTTGTATAGTTAGACTGTTTTTCAAAAGATGAAACTATCATATAATAATATTATAATATGCTGGTTTCCTATGTAGTAAGGAAGTGATTTATTAAAAAAAGAAAGCATGCAAAAGACGAATTCTCTATGCTCAGATTGTGTCCAGATTCCAGTTATGCTGTAAAGAATGATAGTTATCTATTCTTAAGAGAACCTGATAAAATTAGGCTCTGAGTTGCGAGTTGATATATGAAATGCATTGTATAATACTGCAAGGTCACATAGATCCTGAGGAAATAGGTTAGAATATATTCTGAAATTAAGTTAAAAGAACATTATGTCCATGCAAATATCTGAAGAAAACCCCTTAGTATCTTCATATGACATTATATATATATATATATATATATATATATATATATATATATATATATATATAGTCGTGTATAGTAGTTTCTGCTCTGACATCTTTTCCCAATCAATCAGCAGTAATTTAGTGAAATTTTCGCTTCCACAGAAAGTTTAATTATTTTTTTCCTTAATAAAGTACATTTTAGTCATAAAGTTTATAATGGATAACAGTAAATGCTCGACAGGCATATGTTAGATGTTTTATATTTAAAAAAAAAAAAAGTTAACTCATAAATAATGCAATGGAGTCATGGCGGGTAACAGAGTTTTAGATATCAAGCCTGCAACTTCAAGAAGAGGAAAGACAAATGATGGTAGAATCACACATCCAAAACAATTTAAGTTACTTTATTACAATATACGTGAAAAAGTACAAACAATACTCAAAAGGGAAAAAAACATCTAAAATCCATTAAAATCGAAGAAGAAAAGAAAATCACATATTTTCCTGTCTTGCATACTTTCTTTATTTATTTGCATAGTCTTTGCATTCTATATTTGACATTGCATTTTCATTCATTCAAATGCATTTTTTGCCGGGTGTCCTTTCTTTTAAGTGACATTTCTCCTGTTTAAATTCTAATAGAGCAATAGTGGGGGTCCCTTTGGCATTCATTTAGGCCAGGGACATGTGCTCTCTTTTTTTCTTCGATTTTAATTATTTTTTGATGTTTTTTTCCTTTTGAGTACAGTTTGTACTTTTTTTTTAATGTATATTGTAATAAAGTAACTTAAATTGTTGTAGATGTGCGACTCTAGTAGCATTTGCCTTTCCTCTTCTTTTTTTTGTAATTGTTACACATCTGTTGAGTCAGCACTCCAAACACCTTTTTACATATATTGTCGTGCCCACCCTATTTCTTTGTTTGCCTGTAGCTTCAAGGACTGATAACAGGAGAAGCAAACCATTACGCTGGTTTCACACACAGGGGCAGACTTATTAAGACTGGCCAGTTTCTAGCGTAAAAAATAGTAAATCTGCTGGCCATAGGTAACCTGGCCCCTCCCACTAAGCCCCTCCCACTTTAAAAGGTTACATTAGCAGTGGAAGCAAATTATTGCGCCATAATTAGCGACTTTTTAACGCCATAAAACTGGTGTAAAGCCGTTCTTAAATTCTTGCCACAGTGTTTAACCATATTTGCATGTGCATGCACACAAGCCTGATATAAACATTCGCAATGCCAAGCGTCTGGTGGAGGGGTATACAGCATGCCAACTCTGTAGTGATAAATCACATTTCGCAATCTGGCAGTCTGATGAATAAATCTTGGTCTGGCTGATGCCAGAACACTACCTAACGTAATGTATAGTGCCTACTGTGAAATTTGGTTGAGGAGGGATAGGGGCCTGGAGTTGTTTTTAAGGGTTCGGGTTAGGCTTCTTATTTCTACTGAAAGGCTGTGTTAATTTTACAGCATGCAAAGACATTTTAGACAATTATACGCTTCCAACTTTGGTGGAACAGTTTGGGGAAGGCCCTTTTCTGTTCCAGCATGACTGTGCCCAGTGCACAAAGCAAGGCCCACAAAGGCATGGTTGGTGAGTTTGGTGTGGAAGAACTTGACTGGCCTGCACAGAGCCCTGAGCTCAACGCTATCAAACACCTTTGGGATAAATTAGAACACCGATTTGGAGCCAGGCCCTTTCATCCAGCATCAGTGTCTGACGTTACAAATGCTCTTCTGGATGAATGGGCAAAGATTCCCACAGACATACTCCAAAATCTTGTGGAAAGCCTTCCCAGAAGAGTGGAAACTTTTGAAGTCGCAAAAGAAGGCTAGTGATATTTATAAACAATATGTTCTATTTAAAAAGATTGATATATTTATAGCTGATTGGTAATGAAAATAGTCTGCATTATCAAATAGCCGAGTAAAAGATTACTGTATCTTAAATGTTGTTTGATTGCAAATACAGCCAATTGTTTGCTTAACCAATTAATAAATTAAGGCTAAATGGCATGCATGTCACATAAAGTAAATGTAGCAACACAATTATTTGTTTTCCTTCATTAATTTATTCCTCTTTTCATTCATCCTCTTAGACCTCATGCACACAGCCATGCCTGTAATCGATTGCGGACACGGCCTGCCGCCGACGGCTGCAGGCCGCAACCCCCATTTTTGGGCCGTTTTCCCATACAAAGTTTGGGAGCACAGCACGTAAAATATGAAAAATAGGACATGCTCCATAATTCCCGGCACAGTTCTACCATAGTTCTATCCATAGCGATACGGAAAGGTGTCCGCGGCCAATAATACTAAGTGGGTCCGTAATTGCGGACCGTATTACGGTCCGCAATTACGGACCTTTTTTACAGTCGTGTGCATGGGGCGTAATGCACTTCTAGACACATAAAGCAGGTTGTGCTATTTTTCAGGTAAATATGATGACACTTTCTGTGTATAATATAATGATGGGAGCTATAATTGTGTATTTTTTACTTGAAATGCCGCATGCACACGTCCGTAGATTTCATCCATCCGTAAATACTGTCCATAAGTAAATCATCCGCATATATGGAAGGGTGTCCGTAGATATGGTCCGTAGTGCATCTGTAAAGCATCCGTCTTTATGGATCCACAAAAAAACAGAGAAGAATCTTAGGTAGTCCCCTGATGTCGCATAGCAACGCTTCTGTAATTACGGAAGCACCCATAGACTATTGTGTAAAGGTACAAGTCCGAGTGACTTTGGAAGGAAAACTGAAAATCTGTAAGGGTTAGGAATTAGTTTAGATGACGATGATAATGAACATTACCATCACTACAAATACAGTGCAATTTTTTTTATAAATAATTTTTTTATTTGAGAGTACAGTGACCTACATTTGAAATTGAAAAACAGCATGAGAAGACACGCAAGTTCTTATCGGGAAACACAGTCAAATACAAGCATATACACATTGAGGATGGCCAGAGTCAAATATATGAGATCTGCGAAAGAAAGAATTATGTTAAAATCTTTTTGTCCTTCTGTATATTTGTTTGGGAGGCAAATTTCCCAGGCTTGATAGCTATGCAGTAAAGGAGATCTGTGGTGTGCAACTTAGTAGAGCTATGGGTGAGAATAAGGAGGTTCAGGAGAAGGAGGAGGAAGAGAAAGGAAATGCTTGGATCAGGGTTTATTCACAAAATCTAAATACTGACCCCTTAAATGGTTATTCCAACCTGCTAAGTCCACAAATCAACATATTTGAGGGACCATATCCATCCACATAGAAATTGAAGGGGGTTCTATTTCTCTCCACTAGGAATCAGCAAATAGGTTTTCACAATGTTATTAGTTCTAGCGTTAGTTTATTCCTAGTAGAGTAGATGTTATTAACCTGTTCAGTAATATTGTGACAAAGTTTTGATTAATGGGCAGTCTGACCAAATATGCAATATAGTACCTGTCTGAGCCTTACAACGCCAACGCACATCTGAAGGGATGAAGTGTAATTTGTATGGAAAGGATAACATTCTATATTACCTGGACATGAGTTTGTATGAGATTTCCTGTACGCAGATACACTTAGAAAATCCATGGTTATTCATTATATGGCTAGTTTATTCCCCAGAAAAGGTGGTGTGCAGTTTATCAGAAAAAGAACCAAGAAAAGGACCATTGTACTATTTGCAAAGAAGTTTTGGGGGCATTTTCAGTAAGGCTAAATATTTTTGAACCATGCTAGGTCTCTCATATTACTAGAGAATTTCATCCGAAAACGTCCAGGTGTTTTGTTGAGGTCATAAACCTTAGGATAGTTAAGGGAGGTGGCAGGCAGAAGGCCTAGTATCTGATCTGAGTCTGTTGCTACTGTGTCTTTTAGGTCTGCAATGAATTGTAGTGGTATCTGTTTGGTCTTAGAGAAAAACTCTTTGCAATGTCAATTGGTACCATCTGTAGAGTATGTAAAAGCGATAGAAGTACATATGTTGCTAAAATGTTTTTTATGCCTATCCAAATTATTTAATAGATGTTAAAAGTGTCTAGTTGGTTGGTGTACTTCTTTGAGAAATGAGTTGTAATTAAGTTTAAATATTAAGGCTAGTTTAGCTAGAAGAAAGATGCCCAACAATGTTTATTGCTGTAGCCAAGAGAAAGGAGAATCATGTTTTTTTTTAAGTAGTTCAACCTCAGGTGTAGATATATAAAAATCCTAAGATTTACTACTGTTTAACTTAAAATTGTTAATTTTTCCAAACATCTCAAAATTTTGAATTATAGAATATAGTAGATAAAAAAATTTGGGAGACCAGAGTAAGTTTTAACAGTACAAGCTATACTCGAGGCAGCTCCTAAAAAATTGAGTCAGTGACCACATTAAGGCTACCAAGTCAGTTGTCATATGACAATAATGCCAGCTAGGCTGCAGGCCACTAAAAAAATCGTGAGAATCTTCTCTGCTAGGCCTGGTTTTCGGTCGTAACCAGGAAGAGAGGGTAAGTGTTTGCTGCTGCCGCACACCCCTAATCTCACACACAAAGAAAGGGAACTCTCTGCTCTCCTCAACAAACGCTTGTGTTGAGGTATTACCAGCAAAGGTCTGACAGGGCTAGGTAATTTCTCCAGATTATATGCCATGGGAGAGACCACCATTCTAGGCCGCGGCTTGGATGTCCACCTAGGTCTCTGGATGGTGTCTACATGCTCAAAGCACCCTGCTCCTTCTCATCGATTAGCGAACCTTTGCTGCCTGTTTTAGCCGAATTTATAAAATACCGCAGTCTCTAGTTGCGGAGAAGCAAGTGCACAGTACTATAGTAGTACAGTATTTGCATGGCCCAAGGTCGCAAATTTAGACCACAGTTCGATGTATATTTACCCATTAATCATACAGAAATGTGTATCGTGGCGTCGAGATTGCAATGGTTGCTGTTCCTGGTACACAGAAGCTATTATAAGCAAGGACTGCATAAGATTTGTCTTTTGAAAATGGAGCTCACAGACCCCTTGTCTTGCTCGCTCATTGTCATATGTCATTATCAGTTATCATCTGTGCTGGGTCTCAAATGTAATGGGTAACAAATCCATCTTTTTGTCCTTTTAGTTTTTTGTCTTTTTTCATTTTTTTTTTCACTTTTTTTTTCTTACTTTTTTAATTATTTTATAAAATCCATGGTAGACCAGGCTGATCATCCTTGAACCTCGATTTGATGTTGTTTCCTTTTCTGCATCTTCATGTCTGTAGATTAACTATGGCTTCATTACCCTGCTAGTTCTCAAAATGTTGGACATTGAAAAAAATGTTTGTATGTGTTCCCTAAATGTACTTTCTAGGCTCCTTGTATCTATTGTTACAGTAGATTGGCTCCAATGTTAAATACCTTTCTCTACACAGGTGTCAATTAGCAGAATTGTCAAAGTTATTCAGCAGCAGGGGCGTAGCTATAGGGGATGCAGAGGTAGCAGTTGCACCCAGGCCCTGGTGCCTGAGGGGGGCCAATGCTCAATTCAGTTGAATAAAAAATATAGTAATATATTCAAAGAAAATAATAAATGAAAATATAGTAATATATTCCAAATAAAGCCCAAATTAAAGAAATATAAAGTTAACGGTAAGCTTTTTCTGCTTATTTTTGTTTACTGTCTGGGAGAACAAGCAATTAGAGACTTGCATAATTATGTATAGCAAAATGGTAATTACACACATTCCAGTGAGAGCTTTACAACTTCAAATAGTACACTTTGTATTATGTCTACCAACTATAGTACACGCATTCTTTGGAAATATATTTCTTGTCATATTCTAAGTGGAAAATGTTAAAACCTTCAAATACTTTAGATAAAAGAGTGGTTATAATAATCAGAGTTATACTAAACAAATAAATACACAGCTTCTTCATTATTTTGGAAGTTTACCCTAGTGACTATTTACTTCTAGTGCCAATTTCCAATTTGTTAGACATCAGTAAACAGACTATACCCTAAAGAAATAATTTCACGTATTTACTTTGCTGTTTTTTTGTTGCAATTTTTTAATAAAACTTAGCAATCATCAGCATAACAAACATTTTAGCAAGGTCTTTCCAATTAAAAAAATATATCACTCACTATGCAAAGTTTTCAGCATATTTATATAAATACGCCATGCCATGGTGGGATTTATTAAATGTTGCTTATTTTAACTTTCAGTGTCACAAGTGGAAAATGAAAATAAGAATATAAATATTTGGATTGAAGAATAGAGATTAGATATTAAGCAACCATTTATAATTCTGGTAAACCAAATTGAATTTTGTACACAGAAAAATCACTAATTTAAAAAAATATCTTGATCCTCTTGTATTTGAAACGTGTCACTTTACGGACTGATACTTTTAAACTTAATCTATATTCTGTTAGTCTAAATATATCCTAACTGTAGGCATCCTATTTCACATTAATTTTCTAATAACTGGTATTCAGTGTTTAGTACCTACCAAAAGTGAACCGGCAATAGGGTCATGTGTGCCCAAGGCTCACCGATGCACATACTGAGTGAAGGCTAGCCTGTCTGGTCTCCTCCCACGGAAGAGTTATTGTAGCACAAACTGCTGAAAAGTTTAATACTGGCTATGACAGAAAGGTGTTAGAACACACAGTGCATCGCAGCTTGCTGTATTTGAGGCTGCGTGCCCGCAGAGCGGTCAGAGTGCCCATTGGGACCGCTGTCCACCTCAGAAAGAGCCTATAATGGACACATGAGCATCACAACTGGGCCACCAGATCTTGTGAAGTCCATGCCTCGACAGGTCAGAGCTGTCTTTGCGGCACAAAGGGGACCCACACAATATTAGGCAGGTAGTTTTAATGTTATGGCTGAACATTGCATATGTATTAGTAAATGCTTTGAAATAAATTATCAAATAAAAGTACTCTTATGGTAGGCATAATGTGAAACATTTATATTGTCTAATGACTACATAGCGACGGAGCTTTTGTATGACTATTATAACTTACATTTTTTATCAACATAGCCGTATGAGGGCTTGTTTTTGCAGAACGATTTGTATTTTTGAATTACACCATTGTGTGGTACATGTATTAAAAAACTTTTGTTATTATTTTTGAAAGGAATGGAAAAAAGATTGAAATTCTGCCGCTTTTTTTGGTGGGGTTTCATTTTTACAGAATTTATTGTGCTATATAAATGGCATGTTACAATTACAGCAATGTTTGCACTACTAACAAACCCTATGTAGTCTGATTTTTCCTTTCTTCTGTGCCTTACTTCTTGCTATCTATATTAGAAGAAGCTGGGGACAGATGGAATATCACTGCTGGCTTTGTTTTTATAGTCTGTAGCCAAAGAGACACATAGGTGTCCATAGGAGCTGTAAACATAAAATTATAGGACATTTTAAATTAAAATTATTTGTAGAATCGATTCATTTGTACTGTTTGATTTTTTAGATCCATTTAAAAAACAAAAACATGGTTGTGAAGGTGTAATGTACATACACTAATAACGATAATGATGATTGATAATGATTTGTGTCTAATGACTACAACTAATACCTGTGAATATATATGTTCTGTGTTCGTGAATAACGAACCAATGTTAGTGGGTACTAGCATACCTAGTGAGTTTGCAAGGGTGGCACAACCAGTGCAATATATGTTTACAGGAACCAGGCAGTTGGCATACATTATACAATTTTACATCAGTAAATTAAATGAGTAACTGTAGATTATACAGTAACATAATATCAGTAACTGAAAATATCCACATATCAAAGACACAGGTTTTTCTTCACATGCCACCTGCTACACATTAGTAAGAACAGTCCCAGCAGCTCTTCTGTAGCTCTATAAACCTTGACTGCTGCCTCAGTCTCCACGGCTTTCTTCACAGATCCTGATCTCTTTAAAGGGGTTTTCCACGGACAACTAATGAACTATGCACAGGATAGGTCATCAGTATATAATCGGTGCGGGTCCGACACCCAGACCCCGCACCGATCAGCTGCTCCGGCTGCCTCCGGGCACTGAATGTTTTGAATGGTATGTAGTAGTTGGAGCCTGAAGCAGATGGCTCCAGTCACGGTATAGTGGCCAAGCTGCAGTACAGCAGCTCTAATCCTATTCAAGTGACTTTAATGCGTTACATCAGAACTTTACAAGACACAATAGCACTGCATGCTGGGCTATTTTGTCCGGGATTTTTGGAGCCTCTAACGAAGATATGAACGAAACCTCAGCTCTTTCTTCTATGTTAAATTTTTACTGAGTTATTAAAGAACTTCATAGTCATATACAAATTTAGGAAACAAAACAATTTGTATACATGACAATACAAACAGTTATTATCCATTCTATCTGTTGGATCTGACCAGAGTGTTTTGGCCTTAAATGACCTGACATTTTTTGTTTGTTGTGATTTTGCCCATGTGGTGGTTTCCCAGCCTTAGCTTTTATATTTTTCATCTACCAAGAAAATGTTTGTGCCATTTTGTTCGTGACACATAGGGCTGTTTGTTAATAATATTTGTTTGGAAAAATATTTTTTTTCTTTATACGTTTTATTAGGGTTAAAATGCACAAAAAGTAAAAAAAAATGTTTCTTCAATTTACAGTTCTTTATTTTTTAAATTGCAAATTGACAATATTTTTATTATTATTTATTTTAAAACCTCGTCTATCTTCTCCTTAGGGTCTCAAGCTGCTTCTGCTATACAGCAACCACCAGGAGCCATAGTTCAAGGTTTGCCTTTCACTGAAGAGGGAGCAGGGGTTGCAGAAGGGTGAGGAACCGGATCACCACACACACACACCCTAGATCTCCAGGAGTGATTTTACATAAAGACAGCGCACCCTGAAAAGATCCTGTGACAAAGAACGTGTAAAGTGAACACACAGGTAATTATAAAAAATAAACAAATTACATGTTCACCTGTAGGACTGGCGAGTATAAAAATACCTAAGCCAGCCAGAAGGCCAGGCGGAAATAGAGGTTACAGTATTCTTGCTCCTTATCAATACTAAGTAAGGTTCTGGTTCGTTGGGTGAGATACCTTTGAGGCATACTTACAGGCAATGCCCTCCGGGAAAAAATTATGCAAATGAGCTCTATATTCAGAAGGAAGAAAACTCTCTCTTAAAACTTAATGGTGAATGCACCAATTTACAAATTTTAATCATGCAATTTATCTGAACTATAAAAGTACCACCCATTTAAAAAAAAAAAACTTAAATCAAGAATTTTTCATTTTATTCTTATAAGTCTAGCTTAGAGTATATTAGTTCTAGACATTATTTCGAGCCAATTTACTCATGAGTTAGCAGTGGTCCCAGGAAACATGAACAGTTGGAGAAGATATTTAAAAAGGAATAATTAAGCCACCGGTGAATAACCTTTGGTCTGAAGACTATAGCAGTCAAAGCAAGAGACACTAATGAGTAGCTAGCGAAATATGGTCAAATAAAAATGTGATGTTCTTCAAATTAGCAATCAATTATAAACTCTAGCAGAGAAGTAAATGGTCAAAGCTGCTGTAAGATTGGCAAATGCTATTCCTCATTAAAAATAAAATATTATAGATAAAAAGCGATGAGTGAAACGTGAAACCACATATATTAAAATGTTCCACACTTAATGGGGATTTTAACTTTTCAGTATTAAGCTTGATCAATGCTTTTGACAGCAATCAGTGTTGGTTAGAGATAGATTGGTGGCTATAGAACACTCAGGGTATTTATACAAAGTGGACAGAGAAGACAAGAGAGAAGTCATAACTGAGTAATCACATAGGTTTGCTGATGTCATTTCCCTTATATATAATAAAGCTCTACAGGGAAATGTTATTAAAATCAAAACACCTTGCCTGTTCTGGTTATTTGGTTCACAAAGTTCATTCTGCATTTTTACTGGCTTTGGTATTCATAACATAGGGCAGGACCACCATACAAATCTCTCTCACTCTCTGCATTTTTACATACTGTATATATATATATATATATATATATATATATATATATATACATATATAAAAGTAGTAAAAAAGCAGCACTGTTTTTCAATCCGTATGGATAGGGTGCAATATTCACATCTGAACACGTGACCAGTGTCCCAGATACTCAGTGAAAGAACTGCAAAAATGCGGGACAGCACTCCAGAGTTAGTTAAAAAAAGTGGATTTATTCACCACATGCGAGGTTTCAGCCCTACTCCATGCTTGAGAAAGGCCCCTTTTATATATATATATATATATATATATATATATATATATATATATATATATATATATATACAGTCCAATAGTAGATGAACACAGCACTCCAATGGTTTCCAAAAAATCAGGCCATGTGCTCGTTACCTGGGGGTGAATCAATTCCCCAACATCCAAATAGAAAGAAACATAGAACACAGCAACGGCACCAGGACTTCAGAGTAGATGAAAGCAAAAAGTGGATTTATTCACCTCAGTAAAGCAACGTTTCGGTTCAACAGGAACCTTTCTCAAGCCAGGTTCCTGTTGAACCGAAACGTAGCTTTACTGAGGTGCATAAATCCACTTTTTGCTTTCATCTACTCCGAAGTCCTGGTGCCGTTGCTGTGTTCTATGTTTCTTTCTATATATATATATATATATATATATATATATATATATATATATATATATATATATATATATATATACACATATATTTTTTTTAATATATATATATATATATATATATATATATATATAAAACACATTTCTTTATTCAACAGCTACGGGGTATATGTTGGTTTGGAATAAATAAGGAATACTAATAATAATAGTACAGTACACCAAAATCTACTTCTTCATTAAGTGTGTTAAAGTGAATGTCCACCAATTTTTTCGTTTCATTCTTTGGTCCCACATTTTGTGCACGAATACATATTACAATATATATTTATCGGAGTTGGGGCAGTGTTTTTCTGATACAGAAAAGGGTCAATCTTTATTAATAATTGCAATGAGACAAACTAATTTACCTCCACACAACAAATAGGATAGAAATATAAAACCATCCTGGGATAAGGCTGACGAAGGTTGTGAAATGCGCATCGAGCAGATCCTTGGGGTGATTTCTCCCATTGCCACCTTGTCTGCTACAGGTAATTGATTCATGTGGAAAACATTGTTATCTTTTGTGGCTTATTTATCTAGGGCTTGTTTCTAGACATAGAGCCTCGTTTAGACCAGCCACTACTACCAGTTTTTGATACACTTTTGCTATTGCCTGACAGGTTTGCTATTGCTTGACAGGTGGATCTAATCCCAGTATATTGCGATTGTGGCGCCAGGGACATTAAAACTTAGATTTCTCGGTCATACAACTTGCATAACTGACAACACAAGTATGGTTACACTGCTCTCCCGATTCTGTACATAGCACTGTCAGCAGTTTTGAGGGGTCAAAGCTGCTGACATATTCCCTTTAATCATATTTATAAAAAATGAAAGCAGTCTCTGAGTTAGTATTGGGGACAGTGATTAAATATAGCTTTAGCGTTTCTTACACTCTGAATAATTAATGAATCTTTCCCAGTGCAATGAAAAAATTATGTTGTAAACATGTAATGTACCTGTTTCAGCCGTGAGTGACAAAGCTGTCAGCATATACATGCTTGTCTCTTACAGGTAATGTATATTTCCCTGCTGAAAATAAATCATTTTGCAAATTTGGCTTGCTTTAATTAATTAACTTTAATTTTTTTCAAGGTTTACGGATACAGCTGACCAGACCAATTACACATCTTGCCATTCAGCTACATTGACAAATTAACTCTGCAATGCATTTACTGCTCTTTCATGTTTTCTCCAGTATTACCATCAAGCACAATGTCCAGGGGATCCTAATGAATATCAAAGTATAGATGTAAAAGAGGAGATTCCTAGGAAATTAAGTTTTTACTCCAGGCCCTGTATAGGTAATACTAACCGTACTGGAAGGCTACGATGCAGAATATTTTGCACCAAAGAAGCTCCGACAGGAACTATTGACTGGCACTGATAACAACCAGCTGGGTAATATGTATATATCTATATTTGGATGGATGGATGGATAGATAGATAGATAGATAGATAGATAGATAGATAGATAGATAGATAGATAGATAGATAGATAGATAGATAGATAGATAGATAGATAGATAGATATTAAAGGGACTAAGGCTGATTGAACTTAGTCTTTGTGCAGCAATTATCTGGTGTTTAACACTTTCTCACTGGTGGATTAGTCAGGGGCGTAGCTAGGGGGGCAGGCGGGGCATGTGCCCTGGGCGCAACTTAGAGGGGGGCGCCAGCGCCACCCCCTCCTGCACTATAATTATCATGGTACATTGTAGTTTTGCCGCGAATCACCACGAAACTGCAATGTATATGTCCTGCAAAAGGACCTTTAGACATAAGGTCACATGACCTCATCTCTTAAGTTTTTACTATTGCTTAGAGACCTGCTGGTCACATGACCGCAGGAGCTCGAGCAGCAGCAGCAGAAGCAGCAGCAGAAGCAAGACTCCAGAGAAGACTCCACAGAGAAGACTGACTGTAAGTATAAGGGGATTGATTTGTTTAATGGGTCTGTATTTAGGGGGACTGTATTTAGGGTGTCTGGTGTGGGGGTCTGTATTTAGGGGGCCTGGTTTGGGGACTGTATTTAGGAGATTTGGTGTTTATTAGTTTAAAGAGGCTCTGTCACCACATTATAAGTGCCCTGTCTCCTATATAAGGAGATCGGTGCTATAATGTAGGTGACAGTAATGCTTTTTATTTAAAAAAACGATCTATTTTCACAACGTTAGGAGCGATTTTGGTTTATGCTAATGAGTGTCTTAATGCCCAAGTGGGCGTATTTTTACTTTCGACCAAGTGGGCGTTGTACAGAGGAGTGTATGACGCTGACCAATCCTGATAATGAATACACATGACCATCCAGCCTGGACGTCATGTGTATTCAGAATCCTGACACTTCTGAATCTTTTCTGTGAGATTTACAGCAAGTGAAACAAAATCTCGTTTACCTCCGTAATCTCGCGAGATTTCGTATCAGTTGCTGGAATCTCACAGAAAAGATTCAGAAGTATCAGGATTCTGAATACACATGACGTCCAGGCTGGATGGTCATGTGTATTCATTATCAGGACACTGGATTAACGTTAATCAAGCATAATCGCTGTGTATGTGGCTGCAGATCATGTTCTAGTAAGAACGCGATTCTGTTGTCTAAATGAATGGAGAGGAGTGCATGATGCCGATTGGTCAGCGTCATACACTCCTCTGTACAACGCCCACTTGGTCAAAAGTAAAAATACGCTCACTTGGGCTATTTAGGGGGCCTGTTCTAGGGTCTGTATTAGTTTAGGGGTCTCTATTAGACTAGGGGGTCTGGTCTGGGTTCTGTATTTAGGGGGTCTGATCTGGGGTCTGTATTAGTTTACAGGGTCTAGTTAGGGGGCCTGTTCTAGGGTCTGTATTAGGTTAGGGGTCTCTATTAGAATAGGGGGTCTGGTCTGGGGTCTGTATTTAGGGGGTCTGTATTAGTTTGAGGTCTATTGTCTGTATTAAGGGGGTCTGTATTTGGGGGTGTGGTCTGGGGTCTGTATTAGTTTATGGGGTCTGTATTCAGGGGTCTGTATCAGTTTTGGGGTCTTTATTTAGGGGTCTGTATTCGTTTAGGGGGTCTGGTCTGAGGTCTGTATTAAGGGAGTCAGGTCTGGGGTCATTATTCGTGTAGGGGGTCAGGTCTGGTGTCTGTATTTAGGGATCCGGTCTGAGGTCTGTATTTATTCAGGGTGCTTGTGATGGTGTCTGTATTTGTTTAGGGGGTCTGGTCTGGGGACTGCAATAGTTTAGAAGGTCTGGGTCTGTATGTATTCTATAATCTAGTCTGTGGTCCAAATTTATTAGTCTAAGTAAAAGGGGTTGTCCGGTCACATCGATAGGTCATCAGTATAAAAAACGGTCCGTGCCCGGACAACCCCTTTAATGTATGGTCCTGGGCCTTGGTGTCTAAATTTGTGTTTTTCTATAGGGGCTGGAAATGGCTGCAGAAGTGATGGGCAAAGATGTCTCATCAGGAGAAGTCGCCATAACGGTCTGCGTCAGATGGAGAAGAAAAGAAAACGGCTCCCGTTAGAGAAGACGTCACTGGATCTATAGGGGATCTCCTCTCCTGACATGTCTGTTGCAGGTAATTCTTGTATTCTACATATTTCTGTGTATCCAGAGCTAATAGACAAATGCGTGTTACCATTCCCATTGTCAGGAGAATGTGTCCCTACACTGTGTGATACAATCAGCGATGGTGGGAGACTGTCAGTATGTAGGGACACAGCCCTTTGACAAGGGGAATCATAACAACCATTTGTCAATGCTCACACAAAAAGGTGGTGTTCACTATAGACACGGCAGAGCGGCGGTGGGGAAGGGGGGCCAGAGTTTGTGGAACAGCCCAGGGCCTATGGTCTACTTAATCCGCCACTGCCGACCATTCAGCACCTTTCTACGAGTGAGGTGGCGCGATACTTTGCGCCGCTTGCGTAGTTGAAAGGCGCTGATTGGCAGGGAAGCGTTCAACCCAGGAGACCTGCGCAGAAGAGAGCAGGTCTCCATTGCTGCCGGACGGCGTGGGAACGGGATTAAGGTGAGTTTGAATAGTTTGTTATTTTATCATAATAAAAAAGTGTGTGGCATTATCTATGGGGGGGCTTTATCTATGTGGGTGGGCTTTACCTATGTGGGGGGGGGCTTTATCTAGTAGGGGGGGGCTTTTTCTATGATGAGGCTCTATCTACAGGGGAGTTATATACAGGGGTGGGCTATCTGTGGAGCACTATATACAGGGGTGGGCTATATCTACAGGGGGGCTATATACAGGGTTGGGCTATACGTGGAGCACTATATACAGGGGTGGGCTATATCTACAGGGGGCTATATACAAGGGTTGGCTATCTGTAGCGCACTATAAGGGGAGCTATATGTGGGACACTGTACAGGGGTGGGCTATATGGGGGCACTATCTACAGGGGGCTCTATCTACAGGGGGCACGGTGTGTGTGTGTGTGTGTGTGTGTGTGTGTGTGTGTGTGTGTGAAACAGTGTATGGTTTATGGTACGCTATTATATTTAGGGGCATAGTATGTGGTAAAATGAGAACTTTATCTTTGTTTATAGGTGTAGAAATGTAGGAAAAGTGAGAAGCTGAAGACATCTGAGCGGCAAACAGCAGAAATGGGCTGTGACCGGGAGACGCTATCATAGAGGTCTGGACCGGATGGAGAAAAAGAACTAGAATCTGAGATGTCACCAGTGAGTCACTTAATGTGAATGTTTATTCTGCCTCTAATCAGTACTGTAGTCACTGTATGATCTGCAGCGAGATGATGGGTGGTATGATTATGATATGATTTTTTTTGTGTGAAACAGCATCTCCCAGCATATCCTTACCATTGTTCGGGCCATGCTGGGAGCTGGAAACAATTTAGTCTGAATCTATACGTCAGGGGTTGCACTAAATTGAGCTGTATTTGTGCTGGTGCTGAATATATGTATTGAGCTTGGTTCTGGGGCTGTATTTATGTACTGAGCACTATTCTGGTGTTGTGTAGAGAACTATATTGCTTGTAAAATGTACAAATGTTTTTATGCTCGAGTTACATAAAAAGAAATGGGGAAAATAAATGACACGTCGATTGGTAGAGAAAACAAACATGGCGAGGGGGAAGGAGATGTCGGGAAAGAGGTTGGGGGGGGCGCCAAACTGAATCCTTGCCCCGGGTGCTGGAGAACCTAGCTACGCCTCTGGTTTAGTAATTTGTACATTATAACCATTGTATCCTGGTTGTCATAGAAATAAGCTCTCCATGAACAGAAGGTGCCCCACTGATTCGACCCCGATGATGAGTTGTAATATATGGGGAGACTTGGCAGCAAGTGTTTAATTCCCCAGCAGTGCCACCACAGGTAAAATGAAGCATTACACAGTACAAATAAAATTAATAGACTGTCCATTGTAATGCATGAAAATGCTGAGTCCTCCAGCGACATAGACACACTTTCTAGCTGTTTTCTGCTCTGGTTAATTGATGTAGGCCACAAATCAGGGACTCCTCTCCATTAACCCAAACAAGGTATTTGAAAATGGGTTTTCTAAAGCAGGCAACCCATTTAAATAGCAGTAAAAATGGTCTGCAGATGATCTGTCAGCAGACTACATGCTGCCATTTACAACAGTCTGCCCTGTCAATGGATTCCAGGCTACCACTCATAGCTGCTAATGTATCTTCAAAGGAGCAAAACTCTCAAAAGTGAAGAGTCCATTTCAGATAATATATTATGGAAATATTATCCAAACAATACTCTAACACATTTTATAAACTGGTTCCAAGCTCGAGCTTCTTTCGAGTTGATTATTCTTAAAGAAGGAACTCCATTTGTGCTCTATAATATGCTAACATAGCCTTTAGTAGTTTAATTGGTTTGGAGAGATGAGCTCTTCATCCTTGGTTCAGAAAACCAGAACATGGAACTGCCAAAGAACTACAGATATAATTATACAACTGTAGAGAACTTTAGGCAAGTTCAGAATCAAAAAACATAATTAGTGAAAATGTTTAAAGGGAAAAGAATTGTGAATGGTAATTATAATAATTCCCACTTATATGTGTACTGAGGCCGCATCATCATGGTCTGGACGGCAGTAGAATTGCATTAGTAATACGTCTAATTTTCACCATCATCATAATTAGCTTGTACTCTTGTTAGTCACATAATTAATGACCTGTGCCATAGGCCACAATGTTATCATAACATACCACACTATAATTGCACATTTAACAATAAGACATTGATTAAATAATACTGCTGACCTTTATCATAAATAACTAATATAATTAGTTTAATTGAGGAAAAAAAACACGTTTAAAATGTATACAGCTTATATTCCAGTTTTATCTATTAGAAATATAATAAGGTAAAATGTGCGTAAGTGGTTAAGTAATTGGCTCAGTGATAGAAAACAGAGGGTGGTTATTAATGATACATACTCGGATTGGGACACCGTTACTAGTAGAGTACCACAGGAGTAAGTATTGGGCCCTATCATGTTTATTATATTTTTTTTTAATGACCTTGTAGAGGGATTTTACAGTAAAAATAAATTTTTGGCTAAGTAATTAACACAAGGGTGGACAGTATTATGTTACAAATGTATCTAGATAACTTGAAGGCATGAGCAGATAAGTGGCAAATGATAAATGTAAGGTTATGCACATGGGAAGGGAAAATACATGTCACCATAAGAGGACTTAGGAACTTTAGTTGACAGTAAACTTAACTGTAGCAACACGTGTCAGGCAGCTGCTGCCATGGCACATAAGATCATGGGGGAAACAGTTGCAAATGACGAGAACATAGTTCTACCACCTTATAAATCACTAGTCAGACCCCACATGGAATATTGTGTCCAGTTTTGGGCACTAGTGCACAAGAAAGACATAGTAGAACTTGAGCAGGTTCAAAGGCGAGAAACTAAAGTAATAAATGGAATGTGTGGACTACAGTACCCAGAAAGATTATTAAAACTCAGTTCAGTTTAGAAAAAAAGACATCTGAGGGGTGACCTAATAACAATGTATAAATATATCAAAGGTCAATACAGAGATCTCTCTCCTGATCTATTTATACTCAGGACTGTAACAATACAGGAGCATCCACTATATCTAAAGTAAAAAAATAGTGAAGGGGATTCTTTACTGTAAGAGCAGTTAGACTATGGAGATCTCTGCCAGAGGAAATTGTTATGGTGAATACACTGAAAGAGTTCAAGTGGGGACTGGATTCCTTTTTATAGTGTAATAATAATACAAGTTGTGGTTACTAGGTTACGGGAGATGGGTCGTTGATTTAAGGAGTCATTCTAATTGCCACAAGTTGAAGACAATTGACTTTTGCCTTCATCTGGAGCAACGTTGCAGAATAATAGGCTGAACTGGAGGAACATATGTATTTTTCCAGCCTTACAAACTATGATACTATGTTAACTAGGAATTTGCATTTCTCAGTGGTTTGTTTTTGTTTTATTTTTTATTAGGTTAAGTGGTTGTCTCAGGAAAGACAATGATGGCATATTACTAGACTATGCAGCCACTGTCCAATTGGTGGACATCCGATTGGTGGAGGTCCGATCATTGTGTCTCTCACTACTTGCTAGAACAAAGTGGCGGCGTCGCTCAGCTTTTCCTAGAATCCGCAAGGTGATTGTAGCATTCATGGCCGCAGGCCGTCAGGTCTACTCACCTCCTGACGCCCGCAGCCATGGATCTGTGAGCGCTGGTCCCCATCTCCTTCCTAGGAGACGCCAGCTCTCAGTTCCCGTATGGTGCGCACACGCTCTTGCCCACTCTTAAAGGGCCAGCGCGCGCACATGAAGACAATCATCATCATCAACGCACATGATTTCCTGGACTATAAGAAGGCCCCAGCCCTTCTGATCCTTGCCTGAGCGTTGTTAGTATATCCCAAGTCTGTCTTGCAAATGGTCCCTTAGTGTTTCCCGTTCCAGTTGTTACCCGTGGCCTGTTTCCTGTTCCTGTATCCCGTGCTGTGTTTTTGTTCCTGTGCCTACTAGTTGGAGTCGTGTCTACTGCACCTGCTGTTGTTCGCCACGTCTGGAGTCATCTGCCACGTCCAGTGGGATTCGCCACGTCTGGCGCAACCTGCGGCACCTGCTATCATCCGCCACGTCTGGCGTTACCTGCTGCACCCACCTCCATCCTTGCCAGAGCTGCGGCCACTGTCTGGACTATGCAGGTACCCTTGTGCGGGACTTTGTATTGCTGGGGTTCCCTGTTGTTTAGCCAACTGCCTCCCTTCTACGGTGGTGCAGCCTAGTGGGTCCAAATACCCACATACCGTGACAGTGACCTTGTTATAGTAAGAACAGATTTAATCCAACTACACGTTTATACATGTTTTTTATGTATTTTAAAATAAAATTAAAATATTGCAGATAAGGTGGAAATTTTTAATTTAAGTATACAAGAAGATCATAAACGGGTCCTCTGGATTTACATAGATGAACACTATTCCTGAGGCAGAAAACCATACAGACCTAAAACTTTTTACAGTTGAGAATTTTCTACAATTGTATCCAGTCTAGTAATGCTAACTTCTACTAATTACTTACCGTTGAGAGGATGGCCAGGCTGCATGTACTGTTGTTCTAAGTCTATGGATCACAAGACCACACTACACAGCCAGGCTAGTATTATAGAGATGAGGTCTAGACTATACAGGCAGACTTTTGATATGGAGAGGAGGTCCAGAATACACAGCCGGACTGTTTTTGTGTGGAGGAAGTCTAGACTATATAGCCGGACTAGTGGGGAGGTCGACTGCTATTATACAACCAGACTGTTGGTATAAGGTCGAGGCCCAGAAAATACATTTTGACTGTTTTTATAAGCTGGAATTCCAGACTTTATCAAAAGCTAATGATCAGAAGCTAATGAGCATATTCTAATATATGTTTCTTTTTAGCATTACCAGCTGGATATTAAAAGTCATTGTTAAAGATAGCCTACCTTAATGCGTCTGTTTAGACCAGACTTATTGCATCTCTAATAGTAGGTTGGAGATATTTCTTAACCCTTTTGCTTTTAGGGGCTTCGGGACATTTTGCATCACTGGTAACCAGGACAATTTTCACACTTTTGACATGTACAAATAAAACCTAAGTTATAAAAATATAACTCATACCAAACCACCTGATATAGTTTCTGAAAGTAGACACCTGGTACGCTGTCACAATGCCAATCAGTGGTTCATATACACCTCCATGAGTTCATATACACCTTCATGCAATTTTGCTTCAAAGTGTAATTTTTCATTTAAAAAAAATGCATAAAAATTCATATTTGGGGCTAAAAGTGTGATCGAAGCATAAAATTAGACGTACAACACCTCTTCCAAATAAAAGTTAAAGATTTGCAAAGTTCATACATTCCACTTGTGCCTATGTCTAAAGGAACACCTCTTCATAAAATCACCAGAACTGGTGAGACCAAAAATCAGGTTTTAAGCTGGAAATGTAAAAAAAAGTAGCAACTTATAAAAAAAAAACAGTGATTGCAGTTGTCTGTGCATGCTGTAAACAGTCATGTCCAAACATTTGTGAATAAGTCTCACGTACAAGCAAAGGTTTACTTAAAACGCCCCGATGTAACGAACACAATACACGCCCAGTTGTACTTTTACTTTAAACACGCCCAGTTGTACTTTAGAAAGCCTCATTTACATAAATATAAAAATGGTCATAACTTGGCCAAAAATGCTCGTTTTAAAAAAAACAAAACGTTACTCTTATCTCCATTGCAGCGCCGATCTGCTGCAATAGGAGATAGGGGTTGCAAAATCTGGTGACAGAGCCTCTTTAAGCAGACCCCTTATGCACACAAAATTTACACTGCAAAAAAACTGTAAGATGTGAGTAGTTCATACATACTGTAACATCCATAGCCGCGTACCTTGAGGTTTACTAACCCCCTGATGGCCGCAGCCATGATCCTGTGAGCGCTGGCCCGCATCTCCTCCTCTGGAGACACCAGCGCTCACTTCCGCTTCGCTCTGCTGTGTGCCGTAGGGTGCGCACACACGCTCGTGCCCGGTCTTAAAGGGCCAGCGCACGCACCTGAATCTGTTAATTGATTAGCCCATGATCCTGGACTATAAGAAGGGCTCTGCCCCTTTCTTCCTTTGCATGAGCTGTGTTGTCGTTACCTATGTTCTTCTATGCAAACGGTCCCTTAAGTGTCTTCCAGTTCCCAGTCTTCCCATTCCTGCTTACTGTAACCTGTATCCCGTGTTATCTTGGTCCAAGTGATGTATAGTATTGGAGTCATGCTGCGCTGAGTCTACGCCTGCTCCGCTACACCAAGCCTGGCGCCTGCCTGCTGCCAAAGTCCCATCTGGCCTGTCCAGTTACTGTCTGAAAGTTACCACAGGTACACCTATTGAACTATAAACTTTGTCCTGTGTCCAGTTGGCCAGCTGCCATACCGTCAAGGCGGTACGGCCCAGTTGGTCCACGTACCCAACGTGACACATACCACACACATCTACATTCACTGTTGCATGTGTTAAAAAAAAGAAGGAAAATCTGCAGGAAAGCATCAACTAAATTTTGCATGCAAATAAAATTGGGGATTATATGTGTATATAATATTTTATCCCCTATACGAACTCTAATTCTAATTCTTGATCACAAATCTCTAAATCTTATCTAGTGCATTAAGCGACTTTTTGGTCAAATTATTCAGAAACAATTATTAATGGTGACTGTCAATGGGTAAAAAATAAATTTCTGCTCCATCCAAAAGATATATATTAGACATTGTTCTGTAGTGATAACTATCGCCATGACTGTAGCGTGTAACAGAAGCAGTCAGATTTTACACTGAAGTTTGGGTACGAACAGAATATGGACAATGTAAAATGTAGAAACTTTATTGATGTTTGTGTGTGCGTGTGGTGTGAGTGTTGAGTGCTTAGAGCGACTTATTTCACAACACGACTTATTTCACCAAACACTGGTAAACGTCTGATTCTTGGGGTCAATAAACTGCCTAATTAGGGGCAGAGAGGTGGTTAGATAAGCAGCTGCTTATCTTTTCACTTCTTTTTCTGGAAAACAAGACCCCTAAGCATGTGACAATCAGAGAGCAAGTATGCTTTCTGATTGATAAGGGTGTGATAACAGGAACAAAAGTTCCTATCCCTCACCCTGTTGGTCATCTGAAGCCACACAGGGACAGGAGGATGATCACAGATACTCCTAGCCGAGTATTTGACCCATATTCACAGAGATTAAGTTAAAATTGGGTTGGTAATAAAAGACCACTGATAAGGGAGAAGCCATAGGAGCCCATCCAGTGGGATCGGACGGCATTCAGGCACCTCCAGTGCAAGCCAAAGGGGGTTCCGTAATAGCATGGTAGAGAGCCTGCTGGGCCATCTGAGCCACCTGATAATATTTTGTAGCTTTGGGAACTCTCAACCCACGTTTCAATCTATAGTGTAGCACTATTTACTCTAGGGATACCACCTTGCCAGACAAATTTATTAATCAACCTCTGGAACAATAAAAGGCAATGACCTGGGACTGGGAGCACGCTTAAAAGATACAATAGTTTAGTAAAAACAAAATTTTTAACGCGTGCACTCGATTCAGCCATGAGATATGGTATTTGCCCCAGTGCTCTGTTACCCTCCTAATCACAATGAAATATTCTGCAAGGGCAGTGTACAGTAAATCAAACGCTTCATAAAGATTATGCTGGGAAAATTAGAATTTCATGAATGCCCAATGAGATTTATTTTTAAAGTAGCACAAATACATTGTTGTGGAACACATTGCTTTAATAAGTATAACCAAGGGAAGGACTGTTATAAAACACCCAACTAGTTGTGTAATTGTAATTACCTGACAAAAATGCTTTAATTACATCTGACAGTTTTAATCAGGTTTGTTCCACTGTAGTCAAAAATGAAAAATGACAGTAATAACACAGAACATGCCGTTGTAGACAAACCTGCATAAAATACAGTATTGCATTTACGGTTTACTGAAATACAGGAATGTAGAAAAAGACATGAGCAGGGATTTGGATGGTGCCCTGCACAGTACCTTCTATTGGTACTCCCCCTACCCTATTTTGTCCTACAGTTTATAAATAGCCATACCAAACAGTGCCTAATTAAAAATATGTTGGCCAAACAACACTTCCATAAAGTTGCTACCAATACTATACAGTGCCACCGCCATACACTAAAACACCATGCAAAAATAATATGCTGTACAGTGCCACAGAGTGACAAAATTACATCGCCATGCGTAATTTAATTATAGTGCTATGCAATTAATAAAAAGTTATGTTCACAAGCACCTCTGAGATGCCCCTGTAGGTCGCATACTCCTAAGGGCGGATTTACACGAACATGTAATACGTCTGTGCAACGCGCGTGTGTTTCACGCGCGTCGCACGGACCTATGTTCGTCTATGGGACCGTGCAGACTGTCAGTGATTTTTGCGCAGCGTGAGTCCGCTGCGTAAAACTCACGACAGGTCCTATATTTCTGCGTTTTTCGCGCATCACGCACCCATTGAAGTCAATGCGTGCGTGAAAATCACGCATGCCACACGGAGGCACTTCCGTGGGACGCGCGTGATTCACGCAACAGCAGTCAAAAGTATGTTTGCAAACAGAAAAGCACCACGTGCTTTTCTGTTTACAAACATCC
This sequence comes from Rhinoderma darwinii, assembly GCF_050947455.1. Lineage (NCBI taxonomy): Eukaryota > Metazoa > Chordata > Amphibia > Anura > Rhinodermatidae > Rhinoderma > Rhinoderma darwinii. Next base: position 283,256,733 of record NC_134691.1, read on the forward strand.
AAACAGAGTGTCATAATGATGGCGGCTGCGCGAAAATCACGCAGCCGCGGATCCTATGTGGTGACACATGGAGCTGTTAAGTGCCTTTTGCGCACGCAAAACGCAGCGTTTTTATCGAGCAGGTTTAAACTAAACCACATCATTTAAATAAACAAGGGATATGCCACGCCTGCACCCTAAATAGGTGAAAACCAAGTCTTGTGTAATTGTATGTTCATACATAGAAGATTTGTTGCTTCAATTCTATTCAATTGAATCAAGAATCAGTTCCATCTGAATTGGGTTGTTTCTGTAGTGTGCGTGTGGATTTCTGCAAGCCCTATTCAGATAAACGGAAAATTCACATAAATGTCTGCAACAAATCCACTGTGTGTGAATATACCCTGAGGGCATGCCCAGACGTGGCGGAGTTCTTCCGCCACTGTCCGCATCAATGCCGCACAGAATCTGCGTTGCAAATTCTGTTGCGGCTTTGCCTAAAATGGGCATTAAATTGATGCGAACTAGCCGTTGCGTATTGAGGGGAAGAGGGCTTCCCTTCTCTCTATCAGTGCAGGATAGAGAGAAGGGACAGCCCTCTCCCTAGTAAAAGTAAAAAGAAATTCATACTTACCCGGCCGTTGTCTTGGTGACGCGTCCCTCTTTCGCCATCCAGCCCGACCTCCCTGGATGACGCGGCAGTCCATGTGACCGCTGCAGCCTGTGATTGGCTGCAGCCGTCACTTGGACTGAAACGTCATCCCGGGAGGCCGGACTGGAGGAAGAAGCAGGGAGTTCTCGGTAAGTATGAACTTCTATTTTTTTTACAGGTTGATGTATATTGTGATCGAAAGTCACTGTCCAGGGTGCTGAAACAGTTACTGCCGATCGTTTAACTCTTTCAGCATCCTGGACAGTGACTATTTACTGACGTCGCCTAGCAACGCTCCCGTAATTACAGGTGCACACACGTAGTCACTCGTAATTACGGGAGCCCCATTGACTTCCTCAGTCTGGCTGTAGACCTAGAAATAAATAGTTACAGCCAGAATGAAGAAATGTCATGTTCGTAAAACCAATACGCTCCGCAGCACACATAACATCTGCAGACTTCATTGCGGAATTTTGATTCTCCATTGAAGTCAATGGAGCAATTCCGCAATGAGTCCGCAACAAGTCCGCTACACGTCCGCAACAACCATTGTATGCTGCGGACACCAAATTCCGCACCGCAGCCTTTGCTCTGCAGCGGAATTGTCCGCAACGTGTAAACGAACACTACTAAAAAGCTGTGGAAGGCAATGGAGAAACGTGTATGCTGCGGATTTCCGCTGCGGACTGTCCGCAGCGGAATTCCAGAGCAATTCCGCCACGTCTGGTCATGCCCTAATGGTTCTACTGTCCTGAAGACATAAAACTGTTATTGATTGTCCACACATAACGGAATTGCTGCATATTTTCCGTCCAGATATTCACCTGCTGTGGAAAGTGGATTGAATTGCTGCGTTTTTCAGAGGAGATATCACCATCTCACAGCATTGAAAAAAACACAGCAAAATCTGCACCATTTTCTGCAGTAAAAACCGCAGGAAATGGTGCGGTTTTTCCGTTACTTGTGGACAAGCCCTTAGGCTGGGTTCCCATGTAGTATAAAGGGTGCGGAATCCCGCAACGGAATTCTGTTTGGAAATTCAGCAGCATTTACAGTAATAACAAAGTGAGTGAGATTTAGAAAATCTCATGCACGTGCTGCAGAAAAAAATGCACAAAAGTCATGCGGAAAGTGTTGTGTGGTGCGTTTTTTAATTCCACAGCATGTCAATTTATGCTGCATGTTCTGCAGAGATGCTGCGTATTTGGCCCATAGACTTCAATGGGGAGCAGAAATTCTGCAACAGATTTATGCTGTTGTTATATTGCTGCGTTTTTTACAGCATTTTCACAGCGGAAACGTAGTAAAAACCGATGGAAATCCGCGGGTGTTTTATACTTTGCTATAACTAATGTTTAACACTAAATACATAGGTAAAACCGCTGCGGAAAAAACACACTATTTGGTGCGGATTTCTGTCACAGATTTACCAGCTGAAGATTCTGCTGCTGATTTTCCGTTGTAGAAAATCTGCAGCGTGTCCTGTGTGTGGGAACATACCCTGAGGGTACATACACACACAGCATAAATACTGCGGATTTTCCGCAACCGATTAATTGCAGAAAATCCGCAGCATATTACAGTAGCGCAGTGAGGGTGAGATTTCAACAATCTCGTCCCCACACAGCGGAAAAAAGTCACCGAAAAAAACGCATATAAAATGACCTGGAGTGCGGTTTTCTCAATTGATGCTGCGGAATCGAAGCTCTTCTGTTGCAGGTTTTCCCCAATGTAATCAATGTGGGTGCTTAAACCCGCAACAAAGTAGTGTGTGTTGTGACATCTGCGGCGGAATCACAGCGATTCCGCTGCAAGTAAGAAAAAAACAAAACGTATACTTAGCGAGAGTTCCATGCTTCTTCTCCAGTCCGGCATCCTGGGATGATGTTTCAGCCATTTTCAGACTTTTTGCTAAGCGTGTGAACATACCCTTATCCTCCACTTTTTCTTCTAACTAATTTTGATAAATACCCCCACCTTTTGGGGTTACCCCAACATTGCGGGTTTAAGCACCCCATTGAATTCAATGGGAAATCCTGCAAAAGTAGAGTTGCGTATCCGCAGAATTAATTGGCCTGCTGTGGTTGAAGTAACTGCATCGCAGGTTAATTTATGTGCGTTTTTTTCAGTGGAAATTGACCACACTGCTGCTACTGTAATACGCTGTGGATTTTCCACAATTAATCCATTGCGGAAAATCCGCAGTGTTTATGCTGTGTGTGTTCCTACTCTAAGGCTGGGTTCACACGAGCGTGTGCTTTTTGTGCACGCAAAAAACGTGGCATTTTGCCTGCGCAAAAGGCACTTAACATCTCCGTGTGGCCTCAGCATATGATGCGCGGCTGCGTGCTTTTCGCGCAGCCGCCATCATTATGACACTCCGTTTGGATGTTTGTAAACAGAAAAGCACGTGGTGCTTTTCTGTTTTCATTCATCCTTTTCACAGCTGTTGCACGAATCACGCTGGTCGCACGGAAGTGCTTCCGTGTGGCATGCGTGGTTTTCACGCACCCATTGACTTCAATGGGTGCGTGATGCGCAAAAAACGCCCAAAGAATGGACATGTCGTGACTTTTTTTCAGCGGACTCACGCTGAGTAAAAATCACGCACATGTCTGCACGGCCCCATAGCCTAATATAGGTCCGTGCGACACGCGTTAAAATCACGAGCGTTGCACGGACGTATATCCCATTCGTCTGAATAAGGCCTAAGGGTAGGAACACACACAATGTATTCAGTGCGGATACACTGCGTTAAGCTGCGCATCGTATTCGCCCTGAATACCGCAGGGAATGCCGTCCGTAAAATGGCACCACATTGTGATGCGTTTTCCGGCTGAATTTCTGCTGCGAAGCGGGGCCGGAAAAATAAAAGAAAAACTTTCATACTCTTATCGGCGCGTAGTCCGGTCTCCTGGGATGATGTTGCAGTAACTTTATTTTTTGGGTCATTACGATTGCGGGGATACCATATATGTGTAGATTTTATTTTATTTTTACACTTTTACTAAATACAACCATTTTTTATGGGAAAAAAATGGTTTTATTTTTTTTATGTCTACGTTTTATTAATTTTTATTTAACATTATTTTTTCAGTCCCTGTCCAGTCACTTCACTATGCGATCCTTAGATTGCAGATATAATGCTTTGGTATACTAAGTATACCACAGCATTACTGCCTGTCAGTATAAAACTGGCACGGCCTAATAGGCATATTGACTGGGCAGGCCTGGGGGCCCTTGTTAGGCCCCCAGCTGCCATGGCACTCCATCGGATGCGCACAATTGCATTTGCGGGCCGCCGATGGATGTAAACTACTCAAATGCAACAGTCACTAATCACCGCGACATTTGAGGGGTTAAATGGTCGCGATCAAAGTAAACTTTGAGCACTACCGTTGGAGCAGGAGCCTAACTGTCATCAGACAGCTGAGCCCCCTTTCCCACCTATACGGGACACCCGTTCAGGACGTTGATTAGGCCACCGTGAAAAGGCGGCGGCCTAGAATAAAACCCCTTAATGACTGCTGTGAAAAGGCATATCGGCGGTCATTAAGAGGTTAATATAATTATTCATTCATTCATTTAAATTTTTTTTCCAACATCTGGTCTTGAAGAGACCTTCAGGAGACATTGTAACTGCCATTTTCTCTATATGTAATGTTCGAAAAAGTAGAAACAGTAAAATACTATACTATATATTTCTTCCTTCTCTATTGCAGTTGCCCGATTATCTATGGAGCTGTTACTCTATAGGGTGTTCTGAGTTTTTTACGGTGCTCCAGAAAAAAATAACTTTAATGGTCGCCACAAAAAGGCATGGTCATTAAGATGTTAACTACAAGCAGTTGTGTAAGGTGATGGATTTAATTTAATTAAATACAGTGCATGAGAAAAACTGTGGAAACCGTGAGTGATTTGCAGGGGGAACTGTGGATCACTTTTAATGAAGACAGGTACCCTTGTCATACTGCAGTAGGGTAAAATAAGATTAGACAAAGGTGTTTTGTGGAATCGGACATATAGAATTTTAATAGTGATGGGATATGTTTAGTGTGGTTGACAATTCGACTGTAGATTTTACCTATCAATAATGCATGAGAAATATCGCACTAAACATCAGCTGGAGAATTTACCAGAACCTCTCATGATTCAAAAGCTGTGCTGTTCTTGACACACAATAGTCCTACCTGTATAGTATTTCAGTACAAGTACAGAAACGGCACTTTTAACATTTACAAAATGTGAAAGCAATAAACGAATTATGTGTTATGGCTAAAAAAGACCAGAATTTGATCTTTAATATTTCTTTACATAATTGGGAGACAAATGCAAGGCTACATAACTAGAACCTAATATTATACATTGTTTTCTGAACAGCCCTTATTTCCCACAATGTAATGACAAGTAGCCAGCAGATGTAGGTGGAAAACAATAGCACGGTCTCATCATTATAAAGAAGACTGCAAGGAATTTGGGCTTAGAAGACACAAGGTCAAACCAGGGAAAACTGGCATCTAAAAGATTTCCCCCTTTTTCACCTTTTTTTGTAATTGTACCTTACTCAATCACAGTAGATGTGTTCCTGTGTAATGATATCACCTTGGGTTCAAGCAAGAGATTGATTTCTTTTGCAATTATGTTTTCACCTTTAGCGTTTGTCACGTAGATACATTTATGATATTGTGGGTCATGTAATATGTGAAAAAAATGCAGCCCATAATAAAGCTGTGACATTATGCACCTCATTTCCCGACATTGCGCCTGCCTATTGAGTAACATACAGAGTAAAACATCCAATTAATTTTAATGGTAATTGCTCATAAAATTAACTGAGTTGATAATAACAAAATTGCCTATGGATACAAGAATTATTATGTTCACACGGACTATTTTCGTCCTTTTTTCGGACCGTAAACGGTCCAAAAAACGGCTAGGAATGCAGGGGCTGAACGCCTCCAAACATCTGCTCATTGATTTCAATGGGAAATACGGCATGTCACTGCCGTTTTTCATTGACTCTTTAGAAAAACAGCTCCAAAAAACGGCCGTAAAAAACGCTGCAAAAAATGCTTGTTGCTTAAAAAACTTTTGAAATGCAGGAGCTGTTTTCCCTTGAAAACAGCTCCGTATTTTCAGCCGTTTTTTGTTAAGCGTGTGAATATACCAGACGTTTTTTAGTAAGTGTGTGAACATACCCTTAGGGCTTGTCCACACATAATGGAATTGCTTTGTTAAATTTCACCCACTTTGCTGCTACTGTATTCTGCTGCGTATTTTCCATCCGCAATTCCAGACGGAAAATACGTAGCAATTCCGTTACGTGTGGACAAGCCCTTAGGTTAACACAGGGCGAATACGCTGAGTAAAGGTACACGGCGTATCCGCCCTGTTGTCCGCCGGGAATTCCAAACGAAAAACCGGACCAATTTGTTGTGCAGTTTTGCACCCAGAATGTACGCTGCAGAAATCCTGCAATGAAAAAAAACAAATGGATATACTTACCATAGCGAAGCGTCCCTCCGTCATCCTGATGTCCTGATATCCTGACGTTCTGCAGCCCTGGGATAACGTTATATCCCATGTGACCGCTGCAGCATGTGATTACGCAAATAAAATTGACATGCTGCGGATAAAAAAACGCACCACAGGTCAATTTCTGAGCGTTTTTTCCACTTATCATTTATGCATCGTGTGGATGAGATTTTTTCAAATTCCATCCACTCTGCTGCTACTGTATTAGGGCTTATTCAGATGAACGTGATATACGTCCGTGCAACGCGCGTGATTTTCACGCGCCTCGCACAGACCTATATTAGTCTATGGGGCCGTGCAGACAGTCCGTGATTTTTACGCAGGGTGAGTCCGCCGCGTAAAACTCACGACATGTCCATTCTTTGTGCGTATTTCGCGCATCACGCACCCATTGAAGTCAATGGGTGCGTGAAAACCACGCATGGCACACGGAAGCACTTCCGTGGGACGCGAGTGATTCGGGCAACAGCATTGAAAAGTATGAATGAAAACAGAAAAGCACCACGTGCTTTTCTGTTTACAAACATACACCGTGTTCCAAATTATTATGCACATTGGATTTAAGTGTCATAAACATTTAATTATTAGTTTATCAATTAAACTCATAGATGGTATTGTGTCTTAGGGCTCTTTGGATCGATGTAATCAATCTCAGACACCTGTGATAATTAGTTTGCCAGGTGTGCCCAATCAAAGGAAAACTACATAAGAAGGATGTTCCACATTATTAAGCAGGCCACAGGTTTCAAGCAATATGGGAAAGAAAAAGGAACTCTCTGCTGCCGAAAAGTCTGAAATAGTGCAATACCTTGGACAAGGTATGAAAACATTGGACATTTTAAGAAAACTTAGACGTGATCATCGTACTGTGAAAAGATTTGTGGCTGATTCAGAGCACAGACGGGTTTGTTCAGATAAAGGCATAATGAGGAAGGTTTCTGCCATACAAATTAATAGGATTAGGAGAGCAGCTGCTAAAATGCCATTGCAAAGCAGCAAACAGGTATTTGAAGCCGCTGGTGCCTCTGAAGTCCCGCGAACCTCAAGGTGTAGGATCCTCCAGAGGTTTGCAAGTGTACATAAAGCTATTATTCGGCCACCCCTAAACAATGCTCACAAGCAGAAACGGTTGCCGTGTTGTTTATTGATGAGTGCCGTGCAACCCTGGATGGTCCAGATGGATGGAGTAGTGGATGGTTGGTGACTGGCCACCATGTCCCAACAAGGCTGTGATGTCAACAAGGAGGTGGCGGAGTGATGTTTTGGGCTGGAATCATGGGGAGAGAGCTGGTCGGCCCCTTTAGGGTCCCTGACGGTGTGAAAATGACCTCTTCAAAGTATGTAGAGTTTATGCCTGACCACTTTCTTCCGTGGTACAAAAACAAGAACTGTGTCTTCCGTAGCAAAATTATCTTCATGCATGACAATGCACCATCTCATGCTGCAAAGAATACCTCTGTGTCATTGGCTACTATGGGCATAAAAGGAGAGAAACTCATGGTGTGGCCCCCATGTTCCCCTGACCTCAACCCTATTGAGAACCTTTAGAGCATTCTCAAGCAAAATATCTATGAGGGTGGGAGGCAGTTCACATCAAGACAGAAGCTCTGGGAGGCTATTCTGACATCCTGCAAAGATATTCAAGCAGAAACTGTCCAAATACTCACAAATTCAATGAATGCAAGAATTGTGAAGGTGATATCAATGAAGCGGTCCTATGTTAACATGTAACTTGGCCGGCTATGTTTTGTTTTGGATTGAAAGAGCTTTTGATTTCTGTAAAAATCCTGATGCTGCAAATTCAACAAATTACCATTTTAGTTCTCTTTACAACCTTCAAAATGTTTTGCTCTCTGTTGTGCATTATAATTTGAAACAGTGCATTTTGAGTTTTTTACTTTTAAAAAAAAAATCTGTTATCATTAGGTGATTTGTTCACTAAAGTTCGCATTATACTCCAACGGTTGATGGCTTGAAGATTATACTGACTGTCATTTGCATCGACTATTTAGGAAAATCAGCGAAAAATAACATTTGCATAATAATTTGGAACGCGGTGTAGTTCCCATTGAAATAATTGGCTTGTCTGTGTAATGCAGGCATATTCCAGATCATACACAGCAAAATATGCTGTTTGTAGCCATTCTCCACTCTGGCTAGTAAATGAACGTCCTGAATAGGGGACCACTCTATCTTATAATTTCCTAATAGGATATATATTAAAACAGTTTTTATAATCTAGACAACCCCTTTACCACCCACCGTACATTTATCTAGTGTATAGAGTGGGCTCAGGAGCTGTAACATACAGCTGACCCCCTGCTGCAATTACCAGAATCATAGCTAGCTCTGATACTGGCCGTTTAACCGTTTAATGCCGCTACCAATAGTTCCCTTTGTCACACCATGGCCCCCTCTCAACGCTATCGCGGGATGACGATGGGCTGTCATAGCAGCCTTTTTCTAATTTATTATGTAACAAATATAAACAAAACAAAATTAAACATAATTGGTATTGCCAGATCCATAATGATCCAAACTATTAAAATATCATGCTATTTGTCCCACACAGTGAACGCCATAAAAAAACTTCAGAATTGCTGTTTTCTATTCACCTTGCCTCCATCAAAAATTTAATAATAAGTTATCAACAAGTTGTATGTACCCCAATATGGTACCAATAAAAACTACAACTCTCCCCAACAAACCAAGCCCTTGCACAGCTCCATTAACAGAAAAATAAAAAAAGTTATGTTTTTGTTTTTTTAAAGAAGTGTTTTTATTTTGCATAAGTAGTAAAACATTATAGGTAAATTCACACACAGCAGATTTTGTTGCAAAAAATCATTGTGACTAAAAATTAGTTCCATTAATCTGAATAGAACTTGCAGAAATCGATGCACCTGCTGCAGAAACAACCCCATTCAGATGTATGGAATTTATTTTGTCATAAAAATTTCTGCAACAAAATCTGTCGAATCCACCTTAGATAAAACCAAATAAAAATGTCAATTTTTTTATTGCACGTTGAACGTGGTAGGAACAGAACCCAAAAATCAATGCAGGAATTGCTGTTTTTTTTTCCATTCCAACCCACAAAAAAGTATTTTAAAGTTTTTTTTAATACATTATATAGTACATTAAATAATGCCATTAAAAAATAGAACTTGTCCCACACAAAAAACAAGCTCTCATATGGCTCTGTCAATGGAAAAATAAAGAGTTATGGCTCTTAGAAGGCAGGGTTGGAAAAACAAAAAAAATCACCACCAAAACTGACTGCAGTGCCATGGGGTTAAAATATATCAGGGATTAATTGTGGGAAGTAAAGGTACATGATACAAATTTATATTCTTAACTTAAAACCCTTAAAACATTTGCAGACATGGAGAGTAATGATTGCTATGAGATAATGATATTAAAAGAAGTAGTTTAGTTAAAAATACAGCACCCAAAAAACTAAACAAACCTTTTTGGAAGTTTTTCTTGTACTAGCTGGGTCCAGGACATGGCCATTTTTTTGCAGCTATTATTCTGCTAGTGCTACATAGGCAAATGCGTGGTCCCTCCATTTTTTTGTCCCTTATTGCCCTTCTTGTTTATATTCACCCTGAAGATTATGTTATAATTATTAATATTATTTTGATGATTTTACTATAATTAATACTGTTATTGCTTTATTATTTTGCAGGATTTACAAAGTGAATTAATGACTGTAGATTCTCTTGAAGTAGAGAGTTACCACAGCACTAAACCGCCAGAACGGTGCACGCCTCTTCAGAACCCGGTCCAAGGTCCTCAATATCAGGCAAAAAAATGGACAAGGAGGCAGCACTTTCAAAAACGTAGAAAACCTTTAATCACCCATGCAACGTTTCAATCCCTCAGGACCTTTCTCAAGCATGGGTGATTAAAGGTTTTCTACGTTTTTGGAAGTGCTGCCTCCTTGTCCATTTTTTTGCCTGTAGATTTTCTTGAACCCAACCATCATTCATCTGACATATCTGAGCTACTGCACCTATAACCGTTTCTTAGAAAATTTTCATTTCTATGAAAACATGGATCCCATGTATTATATAAAAACAACAATACAGTAGCATAGTAACTATATACCAACTGTTGGTTCTAAGATAAGTGTTCTATCCAGTTAAGCGGAAATACATTTTTCTATTAATTTTATTGCATAATTTACAATATAATTTAGATGTTCTTTTTGGGAAAAATTTATTTTGCATATTTTCAGTAAATATCTCCAAATCTTAAATCCCGAAACTTCGGTAAAGTTTGTGTGAGACTTAATCGCTGCACAGCTTGATCTCGCGAGATCACGCTATGAATGACAGCAGTAGCGTGTTCACTTTACCGAAGTGTCGGGACTGTGAATAGACAGCGCGTCCTGGCTGGAGGCAATGTCTATTCACTGTCAAGACACTTCAGTAAAGTTAATGTGGGTGTATGTGAGAGCACAGCATGATCTCGCTAGATCACGCTGTGCTGAGTATGAATGGAGAGAATTGTATGACGCTGATTGGTCAGCGTCATACACTCCTCTTTACAACGCCCACTTGGTCAAAAGCTAAAAAAAACGCACAGTTGGGCATTAAGAAAGTAATTAGCATAAATCTAAAATTGCTCACAACTTCCTCAAATATGATCGTTTTTCAAAATAAAAAACAGTGTTGTTATCTACATTACAGCGCCGATCATGTTATGTAGGAGATAGGGCACATATAATCTGGTGACAGAGCCTCTTTAATTCTATCTGTGCATTACAGATTGAACCAGATTATGTTACATGAAAGATGGACCTTAATGCTGTAGAATGAATCTCAAAGACACTTGCCCAAATGATGCAAAAGAAACATCACAAAGGGGAAGTACTCATTGATTCATATGCTATTTTATTTTTACAAAATACATATTTACTCCGAAAAAGGGTATTCAATAAGTATGTGACTTTAAAAAACACAAAGCTGAGCCCCTCTCTCCAAGGGCCCAATGGCAGCTGAATGGTCTGCCTCTTTGATACGTATGCCCTTATACAGAAGATATACAAATGTTCTATGGCCTACAAAAAAGGTAAAAGATAAGTGAGAATTTTACACATCAACCATGTAGACAACTATACTTTGTTTTTTTGTGGTGATTTTGGCTAGCAAAGATGCATGGCTCAATACAATAATTAATGAGCACGTTTTATAGACTGATCAGACCCTAATGTATAAAACAACAGAGAAAGGACAATTTTTTACTTCTGAATTATCAAGCACGTCTCAATATATAATCCTACCATCCCATTGGGGTTATTCAGTCCTGTTACTGACCGTAGAAGGGAGATTGGCCCTAAGGCTCTATCCCTACACTACACAAACCCTTTATATGGTCCTATCATACCATTGGGATGATTAGATTATATATAGGGTTTGTGTAGTGTAGGGATAGGGCCTTATAGGCCAATCTCCCTCCTAGGGTCAGTAACAGGACTAAATATCTGCCCTGTTGTTCTCCTAGTTGTAGGGTGAGTTAGGGATGGTTGCTACTGTCTCTAATTGCAGACCTGTGGCGATAAAACCTCTGAACCCTCTATCATCAATCACCTTGAAGGTGTTATGCTGCATCTACCTACAAGTCTGGCAAGAGTGTGTTCACATGAGCGCTAGGTTCTGTTGATGGGTTCCATCAGACCTTTCTGTCGAAGGAACCCATCAACGGAAACGCAAACGAAAAACCATAGCTTTCCGTTAGCATTACCATTGATTTCAATGGTAATGCTTCCAGTACTAATGGTTTCCGTTTGTCTCTGTTCCATAAGGTTTCCATTTTTTAGACGGAATGAATAGCGCAGTCGACTTTATCCTTAATAAATGAAATGATCATTTAAAAGTTGCATTTTGTGTTTACACGTGTTGTCTTTACCTTATTATATATTAAAATTTGTTGGATAATGTGAAACATTTACATGTGACAAAGTAATAAACATAGAAGAATTTGGGAGAGGGGAAAATATTTTTTTTCACAGCACTGTATATAACTGATTCCATATAGATGGAAATTTGTTAAAGGGAACCTGTCATCTACATTGTGCTGCCCTCACTGAGGGCAGAATAATGTAGTGACAGAAACGCTGAATTCACTTTCTGCTGATAGACAGATGTCTCCCGATTACTGTGCATAGGGAGACATCTGTCAATCATAAGTAAGTGGCCGAAGCTAGCGGATAGTAGGCGGAGCTAGCGACAGCTTATTAATATGCCAGACTCATCCCTGGCAGCGCTGCCTGGGCTCTGAATGTAAGTTCTCATAAAATGGCTTGCATTAACACATATGTAACAGACCGCTGAACTCAGTGTGTCTGTCACTACATTATGCCCTTAGTGAGGGCAGCATAATGTAGATGACAGGTTCCCTTTAAAGAGGTTCTCTATTTTTTTAAGATATTCACTTTTATTGATAAATAATGGTATGTTCAGACAGCGTTCAATGTGAAGCAGAAAAAAATCTCCCTGAAAATTTCCTAACGGATTTTTAAGGCAGCCTTTTAAATGTACACGTTTTTTAACGTGGTTGTTTTTTTTATTCAGCAAATGTATAAACCGCGGACAGTTTTTGGGCCACCTCCCATTGATGTTAGTGATGCTTCAGGAGCGATAGGGCATGACACCTTCTCTTCCCGCAAAAAAATTCCAAAAAACACCTCTACCTTCCATTTAAATAAATAAAGGGAGATTTGGAGTGTTTTTTGGCACTTTATTCCGATGCGGTTACCAAAAAACGTCACTGTGTGAACTGGGCTTTAAAAAGCATACCGTAGCTTGAGTAGTGCATAACATACATGCCAATTTACTGTTCTTTGAGCTGAAGACCTCACTAATATAGAACAAGTTGGTTGCCAACATAAATGGGGTTTCCTGCCTGACAACCCTATTTAAAGGGGTTTTCCCACGAGAGACATTTATGACACATTCACAGGATATGTCACAAATGTCAGATAGATGCGGGTCCCTGCTCTTGGACCCGCACCTCTCTCCAGAACGGGGCCACCAAAACCCCGTTCAGCCACTGTGTGTTGCGGCTGAATGAGGTGTTTTCCGACCATGAAAAACTTTATATGGTGGTGAGTTACGTAAACAGCGTAAAACTCAGTATTTTACACTATTCCCTTGCAGCTCTGGAGTCTATATGTGGGCACTATCTACACGGGGCTGTATGTGGGGCACTATCTACAGGGGCTTCTATGTGGGGCGCTATCTACAGGGGCTATATGGGAGTCACTATATACTGGGGCTATAGGGGTACTATCTGCAGGGGGCATGGTGTGTGTGTGTGTGTGTGTGTGCGTGTGTGTGCGTGTGTGTGCGTGTGTGTGCGTGTGTGTGTGTGTGTGTGTGTGTGTGTGTGTGTGTGTGGGACACAGTGTAGGTACTATTATAATCAGGGACACAGTGTTTGGCGCTATTATAATTAGAGGATTACTGCTATATTATTATGGAGTGTTGAGAATTTTATCTTCGTTTATAGGTGCAGAAATGTTTTAAAAGTGAGAAGCTGAAGACATTTGAGCGGCAAACTGCAGAAATGGGCTGTGGCCAGGAGAAGTCATCATAGAGTTCTGGTCCGAATGGAGAAGAAAAGAGAAAAAGAACTAGAATCTGAGATGTTACCGGTGAGTCACTTAATGTAAATGTTTATTCTACCTCTAATCAGTAATGTAGTCACTGTATGATCTGCAGCAAGATGATGGGTGTTTTGATTATGATGTGATTTTTTTTTTTTGTGAAACAGCAATTCCCAGCACATCCTTACCATTGTTCAGGCGATGCTGGGAGCTGTAGTTGTACGCCATACAAACCTATATGACAGGGGTTGCACTAAATTTAGCTGTATTTGTACTAGTGCTGTATATATGTATTGAGCTTGGTTCTGGGGCTGTATATATGTACTGAGCTTGGTTCTGGGGCTTTATATATGTACTAAGCTTTGTTTTGGTGCTGTATATATGTACTAAGCTTGGGTCTGGAGCTGTATATATGTACTGAACTTGGTTCTGGCGTTATATTTATGTACAGAGCTTGGTTCTGGTGCTGTATTTATGTGCTGAGCTTGGTTCTTGTACTGTATATATGTCAGAGCTTGGTTCTTGTGCTGTATAGATGTACTGAGGTTGGTTCTAGTGCTGTATATATGTATTGAGCTTTGCTCTCGTGCCGTATACATGTATAAGCTTGGTTCGGGTGCTGTATATTTATATATGATATATTTATAATAACAAAATTGCAGGGCAGATAGAATTGTTTTCAATTCATTGTTTATTTAATGGGAACCTGTCTGATAGTTTTAACCTCTTGAACCGCCACCATGCGGTAATACATGGCCTGACAATATATCCAAATGTATGTTTTTTCAGATGCAGCAAAATCTATCAAATCAACTTTTAAAACGGCACACACTATATTCTAATTACTCATTAAAGGGTCATGGGGCACCCACTATCCTGAAAAGTCACATAGTCCTGCCTCCAAACCCACCTTTCCATGTCTGATTGACATCCCCCTGTCTGATAGAACTTACTCGGATGCACCATTGTCTTGTACTACTTGGGAATGCACCGTGCAGTGAGGTGTACTCTGCCCGGCTTCATCGCTGCACCACGCCTGCCAGGGGAGTGCAAGGCAATGGCGCATCTGCAAGATTTTGAGGAGTCTGGTAGTGATGTAGAACAGCCAGGGGGATGTCAATCAAAATCTGGGGGGCGCCATTTCAATTTTCACCTGAAAGCAGCAGAAAAGCTAGAATTGGCCCTGTGGCTGCAGGCCACTTTAGGCCTGCAGCCTATAAGGTGCTGGGAAGACTCCCTGCGCAGGCCGGCGTGATGACATCACTGCATCACGCTGGTCTGCGCATGTGTCCCGACCGGAGCCTGTGTAGCACTCCATCCATTGTAAGAACGGGGCAAGGTAAGTACAATATCATTTTTGGGGGGAGCTGTGTGGCACTATATGCAAGGGGGGAGCAGTGTGGCACTATATACAAGGGAGCAGGGGGCACTGTATACAAGGTGGGAGCAGGGTGGCACTATATACAAGGGGGGAGCAGGGTGACACTATATACAAGGTGGGAGCAGGGTGTCACTGTATTCAAGGGGGAGCAGGGTGGCACTATATACAAGGGGGCTGTGTGGCACTATACAGTGGGGCTGTGAGGCACTATACACAAAGGGGAGCTGTGTGTCACTATATAAAAGGGTCTGTGTGGCACTACTAAGGGGGGCTGTGTGGCACTACTAAGGGGGGGGCTGTGTGGCACTATTAACTAGGGGGGCTGTATGACACTATTTACAAGGGGAGGGCTGTGGCGCTATCTACAGGGGGCTGTGTGTTGCGCAATATACAGGGGTCCGTGTGTGACACTATCTACTTAGGGGTAGCTGTGTGGCACTATCTACTAAGGGGGAGGCTTTGTGGCACTATATACAAGGGAGGGGGCTGTGTGGTACTATATACAATGGGAGTTGTATGGAACTATCTACAGGGGGGCTTTATGGTGATATCTAGAGGGGGGCTGTATGGCACTATCTACAAGGGGGAGGTGGGTGCGCTATCTACAAGTGGGGTGTGGCACTGTCTACGGGGAGGCTGTATATGGCACAATCTACAGGGGGGCACTATCTATAAGGGAGGCTGTGTGTGACACCTAGTGTGGGCCCAGTCAAAAGTTTTCTATGAGGCCCAGTCTTTCCTAGTTACGCCCCTGGCTATACCCATTGCTACCCTAGGCGATAACAGCTGATTGCATCAGGTCCATATTCTGTAACCCCCACTGATCAGCTATTATCGCTCAGACATCCAGTTGGGACAAACCTTTTAAATGTTTTTGTCAAGTGGCTTGTGAATAGAGGGACTGTCAATGAGCCTGCAGAGAATGGTGTGAACCTACTTTGTCACAAAAGGATTTGATGAAACCAGGGAGAGTAGTCTAAGGGAATCTCAGTTATTTACCTTTAACCCCTATACAGGGATCTGCACTTCACTGCTGGGCAGCCAAGGTAAAGAGGCACGGTACTAATTTGGCAGACAGTATGTAGGGTCAGGCATAGCAAAGAACAGCGCAGGCAGCAAACGGGCCCTCAAGGTTGGTCGCGCAAAAGATCAGGGCAGGCAGCAGATGTTTATCGTGGATAACTAGCAAAAGGACATGGCAGGTGGCAGGCAAGGATAGTAAAAATGGTACAGGAAAACTGGAATTCCAAACAAACAATCAGCAGGATATTACTAGCAAGCTAGAAGGAACCAAATTGATCAGGCAATGGTTAAACCTGGGAGAGATCCCTTTATACCCTGGAAACGCTTGATGGATAATTATGCATACACTGGCCCCTTAAGAATAAGAGGGTTAGCGCAGACAACTAGGAAGTGCAGGAGAAGAGCAGTGCAACCAGCCCAGAGTGATGGAGAAATGCGGCGGCCAGGAGCCAGAGGACACCATGGAGAGGTGAGTGTATGGCGGCAATGGGGATGGGCGACTGGTACAGTTTCTAAGACTGCTAAGAATGACATAGAAGAGCTTAAGCGGGTTACGAGGCAGGCAACCAAAGTCATAAATGAACGGCAGTATACAGAAATAGTTAAAACTGAATATGAATTATATATCAAAGGTCAATACAGAAATCTCTCTCTTGATCTATTTCTACACAGGACTGTAACAAGGGGGCATCATCTACTGTACATCCGGAGGAACACAGAAGGAGATTCTTTACTCTAAGAGCAGTAAGACTATGGAAGTCTGATGAATTCACTGAAAAAGTTCAAAAGATACATGGGTGGGCTTTGCAGAGGATAAAATTTTACCACCATCAAATAGTTCCTGTCTGCAGGTCCTGAAGACAAAACTGAGTCTTACCGAATATTAGGTATGTATTAACCCCTTCCCCCTGCTTGCATTCTGGGCCCTAATGTCCAAGCCATTTTTTACATTTTTCCATTGTCACATTCGAAGAGCTATAACTTTTTTATTTTTGCGTCGGCATAGCTGTATAAGGTCTTGTTTTTTGCGGGACGACTTGCAGTTTTTATTGGTACCATTTGAGAGTAGATGCGACTTTTTGATCACTTTTTATCACATTTTTTTTAAGTCAGGATTAACAGAAAACAGCAATTTTTCCATTGTTTTTTATTTTACTTTTTACGGCGTTCACAGTGCGGGTTAAATAATGTAACAGCTTTATAGTCGGGGTCGTTACGGACGCGGCGATACCAAATATGTGTAACTTTTTTGCTTTATTGTATTTTTTTTTAATAGTAAAGCATTTTGTAAGGGGAAAAAGTGGGTTTTTCTTTTTTTTTTTTTTTCACTTTTTTTTTTTATTAACTTTATTAAACTTTTTTTACTTTTATACTAGTCCCACTAGGGGACTTCACTATCCTCCGATCGCTATTATAATACACTGCAATACTTTTTTATTGCAGTGTATTACTGACTGTCCGTTTAAAACGGACAGGCATCTGCTAGGTCATGCCTGCGGCATGATCTAGCAGGCATTAGCTCCAGGCAGACCTGGGGGCCTTTATTAGACCCCCGGCTGCCATAGAAGACGCAGACACTCAGCGATTTTATCGCCGGGTGTCGGTGGGATGAGAGGGAGCTCCCTCCCTCTCTCCAAAACCACTCAGATGCGGTGCACGCTATTGTGCACCACATCTGAAGGGTTAAACGGGTGAGATCGATACTAATATCGATCTCACCCGGCAGCGCAGGGACGCTCCCAGCCCTCAGCTGCCTTTGGCAGCTGAGAGCAGGGAGATTTGACGGCTCCCTGCTCTGTTTACTTTATACTACAGCAGCGCCGTGGAATAGCGGCACTGTAGAATAAAGCCCATTAATGACCGCCGTGAAAAGCCGAATCGGCGGTCATTAAAGGGTTAAATTATTAATGAGACTGGAAAACAAAAAAATTTATATGTATTTTGATATTGATTTTATTTATTTTAGTTTTTTACTTTTGTTTTTTATTTTTACGGTCTGTCACTCAAAGGTCAGAGAGGAACATTGTGGTACTTTATTTTATTTTTACACTATACTTTTGCACTGTAATTTGGGTTTGCACATCAGCCACAGTTACTGGGGAAATCAATCCTGTTATAGTGACTATTGTCACTGTTAAGGCTGTGCTGAGTCTAGTTAAACCCAGCAGCTGCCTCTAATTTATACATAATACTAATTGATTGCTTTTCTCTTCTCTCCAGGGTCCCAAGCATTCTGGGAGTGTTGGGCACCAGACATTTGGCTGCCTAATGGCTTGGGCAACCGGGTTAGGCCGATGCTGTAAATATACTATGTCGCAGGCTTTAATGACCTAGACCACCTGCAAACATAGATGGTTTTCTATCTAGTTTGTTTCTAGATTGGTATTATATTATGGGCTACATATAATAGTATGGGTGGCTTCTCAGGATTCTTTTGTCAGGCCCAACCCAATGACACAAGAGTTAAGGTATCAGTGACACAGGTCTGGATTCCTGGCAGTTCCCCATAATGCCACACTCCTTCACTGACAGAAGAATTTATTATAGATCGCTTCTGCCTTCTCAGATATTGCCATTGTTGGTCTTTGAGAGCAGCATTGGAATTGGTTGCTGTTCGCTTCTCGCATATAAAGTCCTGCTGGTAAAGTATAATGCAGTAGAGAACCATAGAGGAGACAATCATGTTGTAAAATAGGAGTATTTTTATCTCTATTACTTTTATGGAAAAAGTAGTAAAAGTATTAGCTCTGTTGGTAGTTTAGCTTTATTCAGGTGCGTAACGAGAATTCATAGGGTCCCATAGCAAAATAAGATGGGCCCCCAACAGTTACTGACAGAAAACTGGAAAAGCAACATAAGTAGTCATAATTACAGGTATGGATAATAGCGCCATATATCAGAGAACCCGCATAGTAGTGCTAGATAACAAAAAGCCACCAACTTGTTATTCTTCACAAAACAGAACACTGCAATCTCTGGGCCCCATATCTGCTGCTTTGGCTTCTACAGCTAAAGTTATGCTCATGGCCATATCGTTTTATGGCCACAATTTTATGGGTGATTCTGTTTGGTGGACACAAGAGTGCCCATACTATTGCAGTGGACACAATAGTTTGTACAATTCCATATATGTTATTATTGTACTTGTACTCCTATATTGCCTACACTATTGTATGCAAAAGATGGGTAGTTGCTACAGATGCAGCAATCTTTTCTTGACTTTTAACGCATTAAATAGAGTGTCAAGAAACTTTATCTTGACTTTTTCAATGGCTTTCCAATAGCTTTTGTTGTGTGAAATGACGCTGCAGCAAATGATTAGAGTCAAGATAAACTTGGCTACATCTGTATCTGGCCAAAATATAGAGTCAGTCTGCCGTGACCTTTACAAATTGGAATAGGTCATGGCAGTCTTAGGTGTCAATAGGTCTAAGTACTTAGCATTCTCATGAGAGTGAAACCATTTTGATGGTAGGTCAAGGTCATAAGGTTTGGGCAAGGGTGGTGCTTACATATGAAATATTACATATGTGCTCCTCTGCTTCCATTCCTGAGGCCTCTGAACAGGAGTTGACCATTATTGTGTTTCATAAGTGGCAGTTAGCCGGCCACCCCCCTGGTTTGATAGATTTGAAATATGTTATTACCAGATGGGAAGCTTCTTGATAAACCACTCCTTACATTGCATGTATTTTTATTATATGGTCACTGTTGTTTATATATACTTATATGTCTGTATATTTATGTTATTATATGTGACACTTTTGTAAAATATACAGTTTTACATTTAATGCAAATGAACGAGGACAGCATGAAAAATAAATACTTGCTCACTGGTGTAGAGTAATCTGATTGATTCATGAGTTCATGTGAATTTTCTCCCTTCAAGACTTCATTCTTGCATCAATGAATGAGAGAATGCCTATTCCAGTTAGACATAACCTCTTTATTATTATGCCTTGATACTTTTTTCATATTTAAATATTTTATTGTGCTCTGATTGGTAGCTGCAACTCAGATCCAAGCCACTTGAGTAATAAGCATATGTCATGTTCAAATGTAGAAGAGTGTTGTTCATTCAATAGTGAACCTCAATGTTTATTTTGACATTCTGATAAAAAGGAAGTTTAATATTCTGACATTACGTTCCATTTCAGAAGTGCAGCATACATAGTTATAAGCCTTGCTTGTATTATAGTGTATCTACCGGAGGTTCTACTGATTTTCCATATTATCTAAATAGTATTCCTTTTAACAATGTACATAAATAAACAATGTATTAGTCACATCATCAAAAATGTTTTATACATATCGCATAAACAGGATTTTGGAAACCTTTTAAATTAAATTATTTGGATGGATATTAGGAATAAATTCCATAATTTGATGTTTCAGCATCATATCAAATGCATAGGATGTGAATATAGTTTCCTTGTCAAAACTAACTTCGATGATTGGCTGTTTTATTAAATGCTATAATGAAGAGTTGCAGTTCTGTCCAAAACACTAAAACATAGTCTATATAATAGAGATAGATAGATAGATAGATAGATAGATAGATAGATAGATAGATAGATAGATAGATAGATAGATAGATAGATAGATAGATAGATAGATAGATAGATATTCGTCCAATAAGAGACAGCACTCCAATTTGTGATAGAAAAAACGGCTTTTTATTAGCCCCTGTGCGACGTTTCGGCTCTTTACATGGAGCCTTTCTCAAGTTGCTTGAGAAAGGCTCCATGTAAAGAGCCGAAACGTCGCACAGGGGCTAATAAAAAGCCGTTTTTTCTATCACAAATTGGAGTGCTGTCTCTTATTGGACGAATATTGAGGATCTGGGAGCATTGATCGGGCTCCTGGGACGTGCACCCACCTTTATTCCTGACTGGTGCTGCTGGATGGTGGACATTCTAGATAGATAGATAGATGATAGATAGATAGATAGATAGATAGATAGATAGATAGATAGATAGATAGATAGATAGATAGATAGATAGATAGATAGATAGATAGATAGATAGATAGATAGATAGATAGAGATAGATAGATAGATATAGAGAGATAGATAGAATTTATATTTACTGTATACTAAATACTTCACATTTTAATGTGTGTGAAAAAGGATTGCAGCCATCACCCTGATGTTATTAACTAACATTACCATGGTACAATGAGGAAACTGTGGGTATTACAACTTTGGACTAAAGATGTAGAGTTTAGCGCTCATAAACTACCATGCTACCTTTGCTTTTGATCAGGACTCAAGGTCAAATTTGTTATTGTAACCAAGTGAATTACCAAAATACACAAAAGACATACTTCAATGGCAAATCCAGCTCTGCTACAACCTGCACATGGATGAGCCAGTTCTAATGATAGCTATTATGCTTTAAGCAATGAGTAAAGCAGATCTTATTATGCTTAATGTTTTATTTATACCCTAGAAATAGTACAATGTAACTATGTGCAAATATCCTGTAAATCCTATTGTGGCTGTTTCTATTTTTTTATTTTATTTACTCAACATGTAAATAATGTAAAATAAATATACGAACATATTATATAACCAATACATTGTTAAGGATGTGGAAAACAGTACGACTAAGGACTAAGCACTACAAGCCACCTTTATAGCATAGACACTAGTCTTCACGTCCATGTAACCTTGAGTCTCATATAAGAATATCATTTGTTATTAAATGCAGCTATGTTAAGTCAATATGTGTTGTGTAAAATATGATTTAAGAACAGAGTTAAGCCTTAAGTGAGGCATATTTGCAGATGAAATCTGGATTCCCTTTCTGCATGGTTGGTCAGAATTATAATTAATTCTCCCCTGGATTAGAGATTCAGTACTGGATTAGTCTACCATTGATGACAGCATACTGCATCCTTCCAATGTGATATGCTTAAATTAAAAGAGTGCATTAACTTCACTCATCTGTATATGATCTAGATCACCACCAGTAATCTAACTAAATGAGTTAAATAAAACACTATAATATTGGAAATTTTACATTGTACAGGAAATAGATCGGTTCAGTCATTAGAAATAGTTCATAAAAATATTGGTCTCAGCCTTTGTCCAAACTATTCCTAATACAGCAGTTGTTTACATAGACCCAAGTACATTAAAATTTTAATGCCAATGTCAAGGTTAATGTCAAGCCCAATGTAAACTATTATATTTTAGACTTTTTATCTACTCCAAGTGTGCAGGAAGTAACATCAAAGAATAGAAAGTAGTTTCAAGTCAGAATTCTTAACCTATGTAATGGTGTAGTAGTGCTGAATTTGTCATCTGGTGGTTTTGTACACCTCGGTAACTCAGAGTTAGGATAGCCCAATAGATTTATTGAATGGTGTTATTGTAAACCACTGATACAGTAAGTCATATCAACAAGAGCTGTGCCAAGTGACAAACTCAGCTTTGTTCAACTGACAATTTGAGATCTCTACATACAGTATGTATGTGATTTTTAAGATGTACAAAGTATCAAGCCCAGCAGAAAACAAAACACTAAGTAGTCAGTTGCATGCACAAATACATTTCCCTAATGGCAGAACTGATTGGGTATTTATATTCTCTTTCTTCCAAACATTAGTCTTGAGATTATCTTTATTAAATATGTTTTCCATTCAATCTGCTTTACAGAATCACTAAGCTTATTCCTAGAGAACTGAGGATTTACTTCCAGAGAATGAGTGCACATCCTCACAGAAATACAATATTACCAGGGCAGATAGATGCTTTTATTAAGTTGCATGTTATAAGGTCTGACCCACTCTCATTTACATCTATGCAGAGCTATTCATATGAATCCTTTCTGAATAAGCTAGAACTATTACTCGTGTCCATCCCACAGCTGAATAGAAGGCTGCTAGTACATAAATATGAGCTTCAGGAGAAGCAAGGGGACTAATAGTCAGGCTTTCCCTTGTGTAGAGAAAGCCGCAGGGGCAAAGCAGCAGGAGCATCTGATTAATTTATCAAATTGCAGAGAGTATTAAGGTTTGATAAACAAGAGAAGAAAGTTGAGGACAATAATCTCAATGTATCACAGTTAAAACTGATATTATAATACCATGCATACAAATGATATATATACGATGACAATATGAAACATTCATTATATCTTATTATCAGAAACACCTAACTACTCATCTAATATGACTCCAGTCTAATGATATCTATCTATCTATCTATCTATCTATCTATCTATCTATCTATCTATCTATCTATCTATCTATCTATCTATCTATCTATCTATCTATCTATCTATCTATCTATCTATCTATCATCTATCTATCAGTCCTCCATGAATCTATCTCACATCTATGTATCTATTTAGCTATGTCATCACATAACTGATTCCATATCTAGTTTGTCCTACAGACGTCAGTTGTTAGAACTAAAAGCTAGTTAGTTATAACAAGCACAATTCATTCCCTGTAAGGTTAACCTGACTGTGCTGCTCACATCAAATAAACTTCTTTGAGCAAGTCAGAAAAGCAGCTTGATGGTTAACTAATGACTGATTCTATTCCATCAGCATCTGTTCACTGCTAGAATGTAATCATCGTCCTATAAAGAAATGTGCATAATCATAAAAGATAACAAAAAGGATAATAAACAGATCCCATATCTTATTCTCTGCTGTAATGCAAGAAGAACTACTCTATGCAAGTGGGGCTCAAATGAGCTGTCCATAGTGCTGAAACCAGAAGCCTGGGCTGCAGTAAAGACTTGATAGCAAGTATGTAACTGTAACTCAAGATCAATATTATACAAGATAAATATGTCATCTACACATGCATCATGGGAACCTTTTATGGCTATACAATAAGTCATTCACATGTTAATTATACTGGAAGCATCCTCTGCATTCATCGAAATAGTTATAAGTGACCTATAGACAGCCAGGGTCAGAAAACAAAGTAAAGACTTACGTGTTCCGTCGAATCTAGTCGCTATAGTATCTAAGAAGGTGTTCTGAGGTGCTAATAATCCTTTCATAACAGGCATTTTTCCAGCCTGGTGTGTAATTCTCCATCAAAGTTTATAAACAAGGATGTTTTGGAAGAAAGTGCTGTGGGGGAGGGATGAAATGAGGAAGAGGAGGTGGTGGGTGAGGTGGTAGTGGTGAAACAAGGAGGGGTGCCTGGTGACTGGTGACTCCTGATGATTATCCCTGGAAGCTCCCAGTCCACCACAAGTCTGCTTTATCCTGAATGCTGCAGCTCAGCACAGCTGTGACCTTCTCCAGTCAGCTCTCCAAACCAGAGGAATGGATTAATGTAATCTTCACAAAATGCCTCTGTATTTGTATTACCCAAACCAAAGTTACCAGACAGTAGTCCCTTCAATAGATAAAAAGCCAGCACACCAGAGCCAGTTAACCCCCTCTCCTATGAGTAAGAGTGAGCTAGTCAATGCTAGGTGACAGTCTCTCTCTATCTCTCTCTTTTCAAGCCCTCAGCAAACCCTCTAGTGATTGTTCACACTGTACTGTGGGCTTAAATTGCTCCATGGTATTGCACAGAACCATTACCTTACATAGAGCTAAATTTAGATTCATGCAAAAGAAAGAGAAGATTCCTGCAAGCAGTGACTTTGGACTGTAACACAAAAGCAGGAGAGGTGATGTAGAGAGTGAAGCTAGCCAGGAGAGCAGCTGGGCTGTATGATAGCACAAATGCAGACCTTTCTCTATTTAATTTAGCCATTTCTCGTTTGGAAAGACGTTCTCTCCATGTATTTTCTCTAAGCTTCAGACAATGCCTAGCAGACCTCCAAAGGAAACAGGCGGATCTATTGTGCCTCTCTGCAGTGAGTTATCTAGGACAACTTTACCAGCATTGCATTCACTTCTTCACTTCATTATTTCAGAAAGGCTCGAACAACATCCCATTAGCTACTGCTCCTATGGATTTTAATGTATTCAGTATAATATAGAAAAAAAGGAAGTAATCATTGAAGAAATCAGAACTTGACATTTTAGAGATAGATAGATAGATAGATAGATAGATAGATAGATAGATAGATAGATAGATAGATAGATAGATAGATAGATAGATAGATAGATAGATAGATAGATAGATAGATAGATAGAAGATAAATAAACAGAGAAAGATAGAGAGAAAGATATATGTATTTCTAATAAACAAAGTTGATTACGAGAGAGAGAGAGAGAGAGAGAGAGAGAGAGAGAGAGAGAGAGAGAGGGAGAGAGAGAGAGAGAAGCAGTAGGGGGTTGTATGTCATTTTTGGGGCATGTTGTGTGATATTATCACATTGTGTTATCTGTAGTTTTCTATGGAGCTGCAGTTGAAACCAAGTGGCATAGTGTAAATAGTAGACCATTCAATCATGATATATTGAAAAATATAGAACATATCCTATTTCAGACCGTAATTACGGCACGGGCAGGCCCATAGAAGTCTATAGGGCTCCCGTAATTACGGGTGACTACGTGTGTGCACCCGTAATTACGGGAGCGTTGCTAGGCGACGTCAGTAAATAGTCACTGTCCAGGGTGCTGAAAAAGTTAAACGATCAGCAGTAACTCCTTCAGCACCAGGGACAGTGACTGCCGATCACAATATAGATAAAGCTGTAAAAAAAAAAAGACGTTCATACTTACCCAGAACTCCCTGCTTCTTCCTCCAGTCCGGCCTCCTGGGATGACGTTACAGCTCATGTGACCGCTGCAGCCAATCACAGGCCAATCACTGGCTGCAGCGGTCACATGGACTGCGCGTCATCCAGGGAGGTCGGACTGGATGTCAAGAGAGGGATGCGTCACCAAGACAACGGACGGGTAAGTATGAATTTCTTTTACTTTTAATACGGAAAGGGCTGTCCCTTCTCTCTATCCTGCACTGATAGAGAGAAGGGCTGCCGATTACTGCAGTGTAATTTTGCAGAGAAAACGTGCCCGTAAATACGGGTGGAATACGGGTCGAATACGTGTGATCAAGGACCCGTATTTACGCCAGTATTTACGGGTGGACAAAAATATGGTCATGTGCATGGGGCCTAAATGGTATATGAATGCATTACCATGCAAGTTCTTCTTTCCCTCTCTACTACCACTTTGCCTCCGTGTCAGTCTTTACTATAGTGCTTTCATTCTATTTATAAACTAATAAACTCATTATGAATAGTGCTGGAGACTGCATAGTGATTTTCATAGAATTTCCATGAAAGGGGACAGGAAAAAGCTCAAGTATATTTGAATATACTGTAAACCATCCAATTATAATCAGTATGACCGGTGCTTGATATATAGTAGGTGCTACTGGAATAGCATGTGAAAGACACTGGGTCAGTGAATAATCTAATGTAGCTCTGATTTATTAACTATTATATTGCAGTATGCAAATTAATCAATGGTAAATCTGTCTTTGTACAATACTTTGTATGTATTGACTATATAATCACAGGCAAACGTATAGAAAGCATATATAGTTAATGCTTTAAACTGCATCTTATCAAACTGGTTCCCACTTAATCTTGCTTCTGGAAAAACATACTGAAGTGTAATACATTTGTTACCTGTTTCTAGAAAACAGCAATTTGTGAGGTTACAGTGTTATGAGAAGGATAAAAAATTGCACACAGAGGACCAGCAAGGGATATTTCCGTGTAAAAATAGCATCACCCTTTATCAGCACTTGAGAAGTTCTTCACTTTTTTTAGGAAGCTGTCTGATTTCCAGCAGAGAGATTTACTGTGTACAGTAAAGGAAGCAACATGATATAAGCAAAGTAACTGGAGGCCAGTCCTATTTAGTAGGTATAACATAAATCATTTGCTAGGAAAGACCAATGGCTCAGAGGCAATTGGTACTCAGAGGAATCATCCATGTCCCCATTCTGAACACAGAGCTTCCACTGGAGCTGTAATTAGTTGCCTTTTCTACAAAGCGGAGGAGATTCCCAATTCCACTATCAATATATTTTATCTACTATGAAGCCATGAATGAAGGATCTGTCATCATGTATTGTGCATGTTTAACCTTCTAAAACACAGCACACATTCAACTGTGACAATCATATATGGGATCATTCACACGCTACTGTAAATTGTAAGAATATTAGTCACAAAGGAGTTCTGTGACCATTTAAAGGCATTGATACAGGTCATGGATTTCCGAGGTGATTCTAATTTTCTTTATATTTTAAGATTCGGAGTGATCATTTCTTTATAATACACATTTTTGCTGCTGCAGAAACTCTTTTTGAAGAGGGAGCCTATTGTTGATGCATAGGAAACACCTTTATCCTTCTCAAAGAGAAGGTCTGCAGAATATGAGAGGACTATTATGTTTTGCATCATTTGAGATACAGAACTGTATGATAAACATTGCAGCTACTGAAGAACCTCTTTTTTTAAAAAGATCGGGTACACTATAAGTCAGTCAATTAGTGGTTAACACAGGAGAAGGAATTTATTACAAAAGCAATCTGCAACAGACGGATTCTGCAGTACGAGATGAGCAGCACCTATGTGGTGCCATTGATCTCTATATAATCGTCTGGTTCTGACATCAGAATTTGATGTTTATACAAATACTATTAAGATACGTCAATTGAAAATTTTCTTTGACTTGGATCAATACAATATATTATCAGCATTTGTAATAAAGTTGTAATTTTTCAGATATAATATAAGGTTCTGTGTAGGAAGTCAAGCTTCTGCGCTGAAACACTCAAACCTCGTGTGAGCATCTAGAGTAACTTTAAGTGGTTTAGCTGTTTGTAAGTCAATAGAATACTTCATGAAGAATTGATTTACACAGATCACAGTTTAGCACACTTGACTGTACTGCTGCAGGCCTAAGACATAGAGAGTAAAATGATGTCGAATAATGAATAGCTAGAATCATTACACTCATATAAACTGCTGTGCAATCTGCTAGAAATTCTTACAAGAGAACAAATTTCACAGTTAGAGTTGCGGGAAGTTTCAGCATTTTCTATTTATCCACAATCAGGCCCAGTCATGCCAATATCCCGGGATTTCATGCATGATATAAAGAAGTGTTAATGTAAACACATTTATTTTTGTTATATTGGGGACCATTTTAGAAGAACAATTGTTCCCATTTTAAAAGGGCATTCCCAACTCAATCATTTATGGCGTAACGAAGCATGCTCGGCTGTTTCTGCAACTCACATAGAAGTGGCTACATCTCCATTCATTCTCCATCTAGATGGGTTTTGGCATTCGCATCTATCAGACATTTATGGCATATCCTGAGCCCAGCTGGTTCCCATAGCAGCAGCATACATATTGTAATAACTTTTTTGCATAAATCAGTATTATAGGTGAATATATGAAACTTGTAATTTCTCTCTGCAAATATTCAGAAACCTCTTCAGTCACCGAAAAATGTATAAATAGTGAAATAGTAAATACTAGATATGGAGGAGGGCGATACAGGTATAGCAGTAAGACTGTAAGTGTGTCCTTTTTGCCTCCGTCTTTACATGAGAGGGAGTGAGAAAGGAAGCAGCAGGCGGAGACATCTGATTGGCCAGAGATTGTCAGGATTTGATTGTGGAAACATGTGTACCAGGTACCAGCTCACCTCATTGAGCCACTGGTGCCATTGGACGGCTCTAGGGCTAGATTTCTACACTTCTGGATTTCTTGCCTTGATTGCTAGATTGGTTCCACCCTTTTTGTTTGCTATAAAAGTCTGGCCCTTGCACTTCCTGATTGCCAGGCTATTGATCTTCCTGCTTGTGGTGTAGTATCTCACTGCCTCATGTTACTACCAGTTGCAGTATATCTGTGTAAAAACACTTGGACTGTTTCATGACTATGTCTTTGCCTCATGTAACTATTGTGCCTATTGCTGTTTATCTGAGTCCGATACTAGGAAGCAGATACCACATGTAATCTAACGGCCCAGGAGCCAAAATTTTGGCAAGGGCTTTCTGAGCAAGTGAAGGATGAACTTTCTAGAATGGAAACCCCAGGTGAGTTGGAGGACTTAATTCCATTGTGCTTTCAAATTAATTAGAGACTTACTGAAAGAATAAAGAAAAGCCAGCAGGCATTTAGAAATATTCCTGCCTTCTGTTTCGGTCAATTAACATTGAAGACCCAGCAAAATATTGAATCAATATCTGAACCTACGCAAATTGATGTTATTCAAAAACCTTTTACTATAACAGAAAAAGGGAGATAACGTACAAAAAATCTTTGCCTTTACTGCGGTAGTTTAGAACACTACATATGTTGTTTATTGCCCGAATAAGATCCATATGACAATAGAAGTCACTGAAGAACATCAATTTCAACTGATGTCAAAAACACATTAAATTTCTCCTCTGGCACCGGATGAAAACAAGTTGTTGGTACCAGAGTCTCATTTTATAGTGCCAATACACATCTGCACTGAAACACGTGAAATTTCTTGTTCAGCGATTCTTGACTCTGGGGCTGGTCAAAATTTCATGGACATAGCCTTAGCTCATGATAATAATATTGCATTGTTGAAAAAGTCAGCACCAGTAGACATGGACACAGTGGATGGGTTAACTCTATCATCAGGGCTTGTTACTCATGAGTAGAGATGAGCGAACCGGGACAACCGAACCCGGTTTCGGTCCGAACTTCCGGTAAAGTTCGGTTCGCAGCGAATCCGAACTTCACCGGGTTCGGCCGAACCCGTTTTGACCGAACCCGGTCAAAAACATTATACAAATCGGCAGCCACTTATCTCTATCAATCACTGATAGAGAAAAGAGGCTGCTGATTAAAAATAAAATAAAAAGCATTTCATACGTACCCGGTCGTTGTCTTGTTGACGAGTCCCTCTTCTTCCTCCAGTCCGACCTTTTCTGACGCGGCAGCCTGTGATTGGCTGCAGAGGCCTCTGCAGCCTGTGATTGGCTGCAGAGGCCGCGGCAGCCTGTGATTGGCTGCAGCGCTCACATGGGCTGCATCGTCATCAAGGAATGTCGGGCCGGATGTCGAGAGGGACGCGTCACCAAGGCAACGGCCAGGAGACCGGACTGGAGGAAGCGGAAAGTTCTCGGTAAGTATGAACGTCTTTTTTTTTACAGGTACTGTGATCGGTAGTCACTGTCCAGGGTACTGAAACAGTTACTGCCGATCAGTTAACTCTTTCAACACCCTGGACAGTGACTATTTAGGGTATGTGCACACACACTAATTACGTCCGTAAATGACGGACGTATTTCGGCCGCAAGTCCCGGACCGAACACAGTGCAGGGAGCCGGGCTCCTAGCATCATAGTTATGTACGATGCTAGGAGTCCCTGCCTCTCTGCAGGACAACTGTCCCGTACTGTAATCATGTTTTCAGTACGGGACAGTAGTTCCACGGAGAGGCAGGGACTCCTAGCATCGTACATAAATATGATGCTAGGAGCCCGGCTCCCGGCAGGGTGTTCGGTCCGGTACTTGCGGCCGAAATACGTCCGTCAATTACGGACGTAATTAGTGTGTGTGCACATACCCTTATTACTGACGTCGCCTAGCAACGCTGCCATAATGACGGGTGCACACATGTAGCCACCCGTCATTACGGGGCCTCATGCACACGACCATAAAAACACCCGTTATCACGGGTCGTAATTACGACCCGAAATAGCGGGCCCATAGACTTCTGTTAGCCACGGGTACCTTCCCGTTTTCTCACGGGAAGGTGCCCGTGCCGTTAAAAAGATAGAACATGTTCTATTTTTTTATTTTACGGGCCGTGCTCGTAATTACGACTCGTAACTACGAGCACGGCCGGCCGGCCACGGGCAGCCGGTCGCTTTTGCGAACCGTGCTGTCATTATAATTATAGCAGCACGGCCCGTAAAATAGAAAAATAGAACATGTTCTATTTTTTTAACGGCACGGGCACATTCCCGTGAGAATACGGAAAGGTACCCGTGGGTAACAGAAGTCTATGAGCCCGTTATTGCGGGTCGTAATTACGACCCGCAATAACGGGTGTTTTTACGGTCGTGTGCATGATGGGAGCACGGCTCGGAAAAACGAACGGCTGCCCGTGCTCATCTCCTGAAATAATCTGTGCTGCCTTAAACTCTGTGGACAGGTCAGGATCCTGTTTCTTTTAAATGCTGCTAGGGAACCCGCTCGATCCACTATATAAGGCTACGCTACAGTGCAGCATTTAAAAGAAACAGGATCCTGACCTGTCCACAGAGTTTAAGGCAGCACAGAGTATTTCAGGAGATGAGCGTGCAGATTCAGTGCTGTTGTGAACTCTGCTCTTACCATTACGTAGCTCTCAGTCTGTTATCTCTCCTCCACTCCTGTCCTCAAGAACACCTTCACATGATTGGCAAGTCACCACGTAATGGTAAGAGCAGAGTTCACAGCAGCACAGAGTATTTCAGGAGATGAGCGTGCGGATCTTGCGCGTGGTGGTGACTTGCCAATCATGTGAACGTGTTATAGAGGACAGGAGTGGAGGAGATGTAACAGACTGAGCTACGTAATGGTAAGAACAGAGTTCACAGCAGCACAGAGTATTTCAGGAGAGGAGCGTGCAGATTCAGTGCTGCTGTGAACTCTGCTCTTACCATTACGTAGCTCAGTCTGTTACCTCTCCTCCACGCCTGTCCTCAATAACACCTTTACATGATTGGCAAGTCACCACCCCGCACAAGATCCGCACGCTCATCTCCTGAAATACTCTGTGCTGCTGTGAACTCTGCTCTTACCATTACGTGGTGACTTGCCAATCATGTGAAGGTGTTCTGGAGGACAGGAGTGGAGGAGAGGTAACAGACTGAGAGCTACGTAATGGTAAGAGCAGAGTTCGCAGCAGCACTGAATCTGCACACTCATCTCCTGAAATACTCTGTGCTGCCTTAAACTCTATGAACAGGTCAGGATCCTGTTTCTTTTAAATGCTGCACTGTAGCGCAGCCTTATATAGTGGATCGAGCGGGTTCCCCAGCAGCATTTAAAAGAAACCGTGTTTGTGTATGTGTGTGTTTGTGTATATATGTGTGTTTGGGTATGTGACTTTGTCTGTTTTTGTTTTTATATGTGTGTGTGTATATATGGGTGTGTTTGTGTATATGTGTTTTGTGTATATGTTTGTGTATATATGGGTGTATTTGTGTATATGTTTGTGTGTAGATGTTTGTGTGTGGTTTTGTATATGTGTATATGTGTGTATATGGGTGTGTGTTTGTGTGTATATATGGGTGTGTTTGTGTATATGTGTTTGTGTATATGTGTGTTTGGGTATGTGTGTTTTTGTTTGTATATGTGTTTGTGTATATGTGTTTGTGTATATGTGTTTGTGTATATGTGTTTGTGTATATGTGTTTGTGTATATGTGTTTGTGTATATGTGTTTGTGTATATGTGTTTGTGTATATGTGTTTGTGTATATGTGTTTGTGTATATGTGTTTGTGTATATGTGTTTGTGTATATGTGTTTGTGTATATGTGTTTGTGTATATGTGTTTGTGTATATGTGTTTGTGTATATGTGTTTGTGTATATGTGTTTGTGTATATGTGTTTGTGTATATGTGTTTGTGTATATGTGTTTGTGTATATGTGTTTGTGTATATGTGTTTGTGTATATGTGTTTGTGTATATGTGTTTGTGTATATGTGTTTGTGTATATGTGTTTGTGTATATGTGTTTGTGTATATGTGTTTGTGTATATGTGTTTGTGTATATGTGTTTGTGTATATGTGTTTGTGTATATGTGTTTGTGTATATGTGTTTGTGTATATGTGTTTGTGTATATGTGTTTGTGTATATGTGTTTGTGTATATGTGTTTGTGTATATGTGTTTGTGTATATGTGTTTGTGTATATGTGTTTGTGTATATGTGTTTGTGTATATGTGTTTGTGTATATGTGTTTGTGTATATGTGTTTGTGTATATGTGTTTGTGTATATGTGTTTGTGTATATGTGTTTGTGTATATGTGTTTGTGTATATGTGTTTGTGTATATGTGTTTGTGTATATGTGTTTGTGTATATGTGTTTGTGTATATGTGTTTGTGTATATGTGTTTGTGTATATGTGTTTGTGTATATGTGTTTGTGTATATGTGTTTGTGTATATGTGTTTGTGTATATGTGTTTGTGTATATGTGTTTGTGTATATGTGTTTGTGTATATGTGTTTGTGTATATGTGTTTGTGTATATGTGTTTGTGTATATGTGTTTGTGTATATGTGTTTGTGTATATGTGTTTGTGTATATGTGTTTGTGTATATGTGTTTGTGTATATGTGTTTGTGTATATGTGTTTGTGTATATGTGTTTGTGTATATGTGTTTGTGTATATGTGTTTGTGTATATGTGTTTGTGTATATGTGTTTGTGTATATGTGTTTGTGTATATGTGTTTGTGTATATGTGTTCGTGTATATGTGTTCGTGTATGTGTGTATAACTGTGTGTGTGTGTGTTTTTGTTTGTATATGTGTGAGTTCGTGTATATGTGTGTGTTTGTCTGTTTATGTGTGTGTGTATATCTTGTTGTGTTTGTGTATATATGTGTGTGTCTGTGTATGGTTGTTTGTTTGTGTGTGCGTGTATATATGTGTGTAGGTGAGTAGAAGTATTGGTATTGTTCACATTGATAACTGTTTTTTTATGTTGTTGCAGATTTTGATGTACCGATTGGACTACATCTTCGATTCGTTGGACTACTGCGTAGATCTGCGTTTTTTCAAATTTTAATAAAATGGTTAACGAGGGTTTTGTTGGGGATTTCTTATTTCAATAAAAAAGAATTGTCTTTGTGTTTTTTTTTCAAACTTTATTAGTGCCTAGATAATGGCAGTTGGCTGATTGACAGCGTCCATTATTAAGGCGGTACTTAGTGTTAGCCGGTGCAGAGGCTAGCACTAACCACCCATTATTACCCCGGTACCCACCACCACCAGGGGTGCCGGGAAGAGCTTGGTACGATCCAGTACCCGACCATCTGTTGTGATGGTCGGGTACTGGGGCGGCCGTAGGCTGGTATTATGAGGCTGGGAAGGGCCAAAATCAGTGGACCTTCCCACCCTTGTAATGCTAGGCTGCTGCTGCTGTGTTGTATCGGGCTGGTTATAAAAATGGGGGGGACCCCCACGTCGTTTTTTTTTTTGGAATTTAACAAATTTAGCAATAGACGGGTCCCCCACATTTTTAATAACCAGCCATATACAAGGCCGCAGCAGTCTGGCATTAAATGGGTGGGAAGGGCCACTGGTTTTGTCCATTCCCAGGCTAATAACACTGTGTTGTATGTGGCTGGTTATGATAAATTGGGTGGAACCCCATGTCTTTTTTAAAAAAAAAATGTAAATAAATAAATAATTTAAAAAAATGACGTGGGGTCCCCCCCACTTTTATAACCAGCCAGATACAACACAGCAGCAGCAGCCTAGCATTACAAGGGTGGGAAGGTCCACTGTTTTTGGCCCTTCCCAGCCTCATAATACCAGCCTGCGGCCGCCCCAGGGCCCGACCATCACAACAGATGGTCGGGTACTGGATCGTACCTGGCTCTTCCCGGCACCCCTGGTGGTTTTGGGTACCGGGGTAATAATGGTGGTTAGTGTTAGCCTCTGCACCGGCTAACACTAAGCCTCGCATTAGTAATGGATGTTGTCACTCAGACAGCGGCCATTACTAAAGTGGTAATAATAAAATTTGAAAAGAAAAAGACAAAGATATAGATAAAATATTTTATTGAAATAAAGCACCCCCAACACAACCCTCATTAACCATTTTATTGTAGAAAAAAAAAACGTCATCTAAGTAGTCCTCGAAACCGACGTAGTCCAAACACCAAACCTGTAAAAAAAAAAATAATGAAATAAAACATGTCGTAGGCTTAGATTCAGTTTAATGTGTGATACTGACTGTTATACCATGTATAGAAGCCTCCCGTGAAGTTGACTTAGATACAGGGCGCCAGCAGACAGTATCATACATGGCCATACATACATATATACAAATATACATACATACATATATACAAACATACATACATATATACATACAAGCATGCACATATATACATGCAAATATACATACATGCAAACATACACACATATATACATGCAAACTATCATACATACATGCATACACACACACATGAAAACATACATACATACAAACAAACATGCAAAGATACATACATACATATATACAAGCATGCACAAATATACATGCAAACATAAATACATGCAAACATAATTACATACATGCACATATATATAAACATACATGCAAACATACATGCAAAAATAAAAACATGCAAACATACATACATGCACATATATACATACATACATGACAACATACATACAAACATACATGACAACATACATACATGCAAACATACATACATGCAAACATACATACACACATGCAAACATATATACATGCAAATATACATACAAACATGCACATGTATACATACATGCCAACATACATGCAAACATACATGCACATATATACATACATACATGACAACATACATACATGCAAATATACATACATACACACATGCACATATATACATACATGACAACATACATGCACATATATACATACATGACAACATACATACATACATGACAACATACATACATACATATATATATATACACACATGCAAATATACATACAAACATGCATACATACATGCAAACATACATTCATGCAAACACACATACATGCAAACATACATACATACATACAAATATACATACACACATGCACATATATACATACATGACAACATACATACATACATGACAACATACATGCAAAAATACATACATGCAAACATACATACATACATGCAAATATATACATGCAAATATACATACAAACATGCACATATATACATACATGCACAGATATACATACATACATACATGACAACATACATACATGCCAACATACATACATACATACATACATGCCAAAAAATAATAATAATACGTTCATACTTACTTTCCTCCTGTCCGGCCTCCAGCGATGACGTTTCATTCATGTCGCCGCTGCAGCCTGTGATTGGCTGCAGAGGCGGTCACGTGGGATGAAGCGTCATCCTGACGTGCGTGACCGCCACTACAGCCTGTGATTGGCTGCAGCGGCGAAAGAGATGAAACGTCATCGCTGGAGGCCGGACAGGAGGAAAGTAAGTACGAACGTATAATTTTTATTTTTTTATTACATTTAAATGGTATTTTCCGCGCGCCGAGCATGTACTGTGAAGGTTGCTGAAAGAGTTAGTGCAGCCCATTAACTCTATCAGCACCCTGGACAGTAGCATGCTCGGCGCACGTAAGTGACAGGTTCGGTCAGAACTAGTTCGGTCCGAACCGAACTTTTTTGTGAAATTCGGCGAACTAGCCGAACCGAACTTTTGATAAGTTCGCTCATCTCATGAGACTATGCAGCTTCGAGTTTTCATCAAGCCTGATCATCAAGAATTTCTTCATTTCCAACTGATTGCTTCTCCAAGGTTTCCAGTTATTTTGGGAATACCTTGGCTTTTTACTCAAAGTCCATCCATCAATTAGGAAACACAATACATGTTCCCTTTGAATATTGTCAGTTCAATTGTCTGCCTAAATCTACTTCTTCACTACCTGAGAGCACATCAATCTATGACATTTCTGCAAAAGACTCATTACCATTACAATACAAAGAATTTCAGGATTTCTGTAATAAAAAGTATGCTGATAAACTCCCTCCACATTACTCATATGATTTCCCAATGGAACTGTTACCTTGAGCGAAAACACTCTTTGGTCGTATCTACTCTCTTTCTGGACCAGAACTAAAAGCCTTAAGGGAATATTTGGACGATAATTTGAAAAAAAAAGGCTTTATCCGGCCATCTACATCCCCTGCTTGAGCATCTTTGTTCTTTGTTAAAAAAAATATTCTACCTTACGTCCCTGTATTGCCTATAGGGATCTTAAAAATGTTACAGTTAAAAAACTATATTCTCTTCCTTTAATTGCAGATTTGCTTTAAAGGCTTCATACAGCTAAAATATTTTCTATGCTTGATATGAGAGAAGCATATGACCTTGTTCAAATCCATATTGGGGATGAATGGAAGACTGTGTTCAGGACACAGTATGGAAATCTTTGAGTATCTTATAATGTGTTTTGGACGTTGTAATGCCCTGTAACGTTCCCTACTCCCCGCTGTTTACTTACCGACGGCGTCCTCCTATCCCACACTGCTCCTCTCTTTCTTCCTTTGCATCTGCCAGTCGCCACCGTACTCCACTGGGTCCTAACACGCCCTCTAACCCTGGTATTCTTAAAGGACCAGCACGTGACAATTTTGAAAATATCACCTGACCCTCTATAAAAGCCCTGACCACTCTGCTACACATTGCCAGGGCACTTTGATACCAAGTGTTCCCTTGTGTTCCTAGTACCTCTGCAGTCTTGTTTTCTGAATCCCTGTGTACTGGCGTTCTGCCTGTTTATTGACAATCCATGCCTTCCGCTTGCCCTGACCTATTGCTATTGTACCTCTGCCACCTGACCAGATCTATTGCTTTATTTTTCATGTTGAACCCCTGCCACCTGCCCAGACCTATTGCTACATTTGCCACTCTGCCACTATCTATGTCAGCTGTCACCAAGGGATTTTTCCCCCGGGGGATAATGACCTGGGATTCCCCCGCAGCAAAGTCCACATCACTGTACAGGGGTTAAAGAATGAAGACTGGGAGTTTCCTTAGACTCTGCTGCTCAGAGTATCCCCAAGTTAAATCCCTTGGTGACAAGGAGAGTTCACACCGCCCCTTGGGAGAGTTCATACCGCCCCTTGCCGACACCAACATAGCCCAATCCTTGGGCTGTGGTTACATGGTCCAGCAACTTTCTAACATTTGATCAATTTTGTTTTCAGGAACTTAATGAATTAATATGTAAAAGCCTTCCTGGATGATATATTAATCATTTCAGACAATCTTGAGGAGCATTGCAAACAGTGGTGTAGCTATTGTAATGTCCGTGGCTGCGGGCTGTCAGCTCCAGCCTCACGCTGACAGCCGCAGCCACGAGTCGGCAAGCGCTGGCCCCAGCCTCCTCCTCAGGAGACGCCAGTGCTTGCATCCACTCACCTCCGCCGGAGCCCGCAGGGTGCGCGCGCACGCTCGTCCCCGCTCTTAAAGGGGCAGCGCGCGCACCGGACATCGTGAACGACCTTTGACCCGTGAGTACCCTGGGCTATAAGAGGGGTCCAGCCCCCTAGTTCGATCCTGAGCGTTGTTAGTTTTCCCAGTCTGTCTTGCAAATGGTCCCTTAGTGTTTCCCGTTCCTGTTGTTACCCGTACCTTGTTCCCCGTTCCTGTTTCCCGTGCTTTGCCCTAGTATCTAGTCGTGCCACGTCCTGTGTCATCTGCCACGTCCAGAGGAATCTGCCACGTCCTGTGTCATCTGCCACGTCCAGAGGAATCCGCCACGTCCTGTGTCATCTGCCATGTCCGGAGGAATCCGCCACGTCCTGTGTCATCTGCCACGTCAGGAGGAATCCGCCACGTCCGGAGGAATCCACCACGTCCTGTGTTGTCTGCCACATCCGGAGGAATCCGCTATGTCTGGCACAACTTGCGGCTCCTGTGTCATCCGCCATGTTTGGCGCCATCTGCTGCACCCATCTCATCTGTGCCAGAGCTGCGGCCACCTTCCGGACTATTCAGGTACCCTTGTGCGGGACATTGTATTTCTGGGGTGTCCTGTCGTTTGGCCAGCTGCCTCCCCGCTGCGGCGGTACGGCCTAGTGGGTCCACTAACCCGCTCCGTGAGAGTATGCTCAGGCCATGGACCCCGCTGGTCAACCTGAGACGTTGACTACACAAGCCATGCTGGCTGAGATGGAGGATCTCCAGTCACGACAAGACCAGCTCCTCCTGTCGGTGAACGCCATAGCCCATCGGCTGCTTGCTCCGTCCACAGTCATCACCGCACCCGTTCCTGCGGTTCCGCCTGCTACACCTCCTGTCTGTACCGGTACCAACCCCCTGTGTTTCTTGCCGCTACCTCCACGCTATAACGGAGATCCAAGGTCCTGCAGGGGATTTTTGAATCAGTGCCTGATCCATTTCAGACTACATGCCAGGTCATTCTGCTCGGATGACGTCCGGATCGCCTTTATCATCCCTCTCCTTACCGGCAAAGCCCTGGCATGGGCCAATCCTCTGAGGGAACATCAGGGACCTGAGACCCGGGACTTGCAGTGCTTCTTACGGACCTTCCGCTCGATCTTTGAGGAACCTGGGAGAGTTTCTTCGGCTGCTGCATCCTTGCTGACCCTACACCAGGGAGACCTCTCCGTGGGCGAGTATGACATT
The DNA here is from genome assembly GCF_050947455.1 of Rhinoderma darwinii. Lineage (NCBI taxonomy): Eukaryota > Metazoa > Chordata > Amphibia > Anura > Rhinodermatidae > Rhinoderma > Rhinoderma darwinii. Next base: position 283,296,275 of record NC_134691.1, read on the forward strand.
CAGTTCCGTATCCTGGCTGCTGAATTGACCTGGAACAACGAGGCTTTGGTGGCTACATTCTGGCAGGGACTGTCTTCAGGGATCAAGGACGAGCTGGCTGCTCGCGATCTGCCATCTACCCTGGACGATCTTATCCTACTCGCCTCCCGCGTCGACATGAGGATCCGGGAACGTTCCCAAGAGGTTCTCCGGGAGAGAGAACTTCCTAGGCTGGATTCTGCTGTTCCGCAATCCTCCTCAGTCGTCCCACCAGAGTACCCGATGCAGAGTAATTATGTTAAATTGTCTACCCAGGAGAAACAACACAGACGCACTTCTGGACTTTGCTTGTATTGCGGCCATGGAGGCCATATTGTGCGTCTGTGCCCCCAGAGGCCGGAGAGACCCCATTGCCTAGGATTGGTTGGAGAGACAACACTAGGTGGAACAGAATCTAACAGAGGATTCGCTTCCAAACTGACTATTCCTGTGACCCTGGTATCCGGCGACAGGACGCATCAAGTCTCTGCCTATCTTGACTCTGGCTCTGCTGCAAATTTCATCCAGAAAGAGCTTGTGGATCATCTTCAGCTGCCCACAGTTCCCCTGGAGACATCTTTGGCTGTTGCCTCAGTTAATGGACTGCCTCTGCCTGATCCCATTATCTCTAAAACCAAGCCGTTGAAGCTCCAGGTTGGAGTACTTCACTCTGAATTTATTTCATTCCTTGTTTTGCCCAAGGCCATCAATCCTGTTCTGCTGGGCCTGCCTTGGCTTCGACTTCATGCCCCAGTCCTGGACAGGAACACTGGAGAGGTTCTCCAATGGGGCCCCAAGTGCCATGGTCGTTGTCTGTTGCAGATCCATCCTGTCAAGCCTTCTCTGCCTCAGTCGCTGTCGGGACTGCCTCCCCATTTTGCTCAGTATGCAGATGTTTTCAGCAAAAAGGAGGCTGAGACGCTGCCTCCACATCGCACCTATGACTGCCCCATTGAACTGGTTCCTAATGCCTCTCTTCCCCGTGGACGGGTATATCCTCTCTCCTTGCCTGAGTCTCTATCCATGTCGGCCTATATAAAGGAGAATCTGGAGAGGGGTTTTATACGAAAATCTTCCTCCCCGGCCGGGGCTGGATTCTTCTTCGTTAAAAAGAAGGATGGATCCCTTCGTCCCTGCATTGACTACAGGGGCCTCAACCTGATCACAGTCAAGAACAAATACTCGTTGCCACTCATGTCTGAGCTATTTGATCGCATACGAGGGGCCAAATTTTTTTCTAAGCTAGACCTGCGTGGGGCTTATAATCTAGTCCGGATTCGCCGGGGTGACAAATGGAAGACAGCATTTAACACCCGGGACGGGCACTACGAATACCTGGTGATGCCCTTCGGACTGTGTAACGCTCCAGCAGTGTTTCAGGAGTTCGTTAACGATATCTTCCGAGATCTACTCTATGTCTGCGTTGTTGTTTATCTCGATGATATTTTGATTTTCTCCCCAGATCAGACGACTCATCGGAGGCATGTTCGTCAGGTTCTACTACGATTGAGGGAGAATCATTTATACGCCAAGCTGGAGAAGTGCGTCTTTAAGAAGAGTTCTCTGCCCTTCCTGGGCTACATCATCTCGGATCAAGGCCTCAAGATGGATCCTGAGAAAGTGAAGGCTCTCCTGGAGTGGCCACGTCCCCAAGGCTTAAGGGCCATACAGCGGTTCCTGGGATTCGCCAATTTCTACCGGCAGTTTATTCCTAACTTCTCTTGTCTGACGTCTCCCATCTCGACCCTTACCAAGAAGGGTGTGAATGCCAAAGTGTGGACTCCAGAGGCAGAGTCTGCATTTAATAGCCTCAAGAGTGCCTTCACTTCAGCCTCGATCCTCCATCATCCTGACGTATCTCGGCAGTTCTCACTGGAAGTGGACACCTCCTCTGTCGGTGCAGGTGCACTTCTGTTCCAGAGGAGCTCCAAAGGAAAGGCTGTAGTATGTGGCTACTACTCAAGACTGTTTTCTTCTGCTGAGCGCAATTATTCCATTGGAGATCGGGAGCTGCTGGCCATCAAATTGGTCCTGGAGGAGTGGAGACATCTTCTGGAGGGCGCTGCTCACCCCATCCTGATCTTCACCGACCACAAAAACCTCACTTACCTTCAGTCCGCTCAAAGACTTAATCCTCGTCAAGCCAGGTGGTCGCTGTTCTTCACCCGTTTTCTGTTTGCGCTCCACTACCGTCCCGCGGACAAGAATGTGAGGGCAGATGCCCTGTCCAGATCGTTTGAGACGGAAGACACGGTGGAGTCCCTCCAGACCATCATAGACCCGTCCTGCATCGTCACTGCTAATCCTCTGCAGGTTAGAGACATCCCTCCTGGGAGGACTTTTGTTCGGTTGGCGGACAGGAGAAGAATTCTTCGCTGGGGACATAGTTCCAAACTTGCTGGGCACTCCGGTATCCGTAAAACTCGAGACCTGATCGCTCGTCACTTTTGGTGGTCCACGCTACATAAGGATGTTCTGGACTTTGTCTCTTCTTGCACGGTGTGTGCCTCTAACAAAGTGACTCACAGCAAGCCTGCCGGCCTGCTTCAACCTCTGCCTGTACCCAATGCCCCCTGGCAGCACATTGCGATGGACTTCGTCACTGACCTTCCCCCCTCAGCAGGAAATAACACTGTCTGGGTGGTGGTGGACCGCTTCTCTAAGATGGCTCATTGTATCCCGCTGACTGGCCTACCTTCTGCTCCTCGTCTGGCAAGTCTCTTCATCCAGCACATCTTCTGCTTGCATGGCTTGCCTCTTCACATTGTGTCCGACCGGGGGGTTCAGTTTTCCTCTAAGTTCTGGAGAGCCCTCTGTAAACTCCTGGATGTGAGATTGGACTTTTCCTCTGCGTATCACCCCCAGTCCAATGGGCAAGTTGAGAGGATCAACCAGATCATGGAAAATTATCTCCGCCATTTCATCTCTTCACAGCACGATAACTGGGTACAGCTTCTACCATGGGCCGAATTTTCTTACAACAACCACACAAGTGAGTCCACCACTTCCTCTCCGTTTCACATCGTCTACAGTCAACATCCCAGAGTCCCTCTTCCTGTGTCGACTTCATCCCAGGTTCCCGCTGCTGACTCTGCATATGGGGACTTCCTGCAAATCTGGCAACAGACCCGGTCCTCTATTTTGCTGGCAGTAGATCGCATGAAGCGAAAGGCAGATACTAAGAGAAGAGAGCCGCCTCAGTATCTTCCGGGGACTAAAGTCTGGCTGTCCTCTCGGAACATTCGCTTGAAGATGCCCTCATACAAGTTCGCTCCCAGGTTCCTTGGACCATTCGAGGTCCTGCAGCAGATCAACCCTGTCGCCTACAAGCTTCGGCTGCCTCCCACACTCAGGATTCCCAACTCCTTCCACATCTCCCTCCTGAAGCCTGTGATCCTATACCGCTATTCCAAGACTCCCAGCCCTGCGGTTGCTCCCAGCGGCTCCTCGGACATCTTTGAGGTAAAGGAGATCTTGGACACCAAGAGAGTGAAAGGAAAGACCTTGATTTGGTGGATTGGAGGGGGTTTGGTCCCGAAGAGAGGTCCTGGGAGCCAGAGGAGAACCTCAATACCCCTACTCTTCTAAAGAAGTTTCTCTCTCGTTCTGGTTCCAAGAAGAGGGGGCGTAAGAGGGGGGATACTGTAATGTCCGTGGCTGCGGGCTGTCAGCTCCAGCCTCCCGCTAACAGCCGCAGCCACGAGTCGGCAAGCGCTGGCCCCAGCCTCCTCCTCAGGAGACGCCAGCGCTTGCATCCACTCACCTCCGCCGGAGCCCGCAGGGTGCGCGCGCACGCTCGTCCCCGCTCTTAAAGGGGCAGCGCGCGCACCGGACATCGTGAACGACCTTTGACCCGTGAGTACCCTGGGCTATAAGAGGGGTCCAGCCCCCTAGTTCGATGCCTGAGCGTTCTTAGTTTTCCCAGTCTGTCTTGCAAATGGTCCCTTAGTGTTTCCCGTTCCTGTTGTTACCCGTACCTTGTTCCCCATTCCTGCTTCCCATGCTTTGCCCTAGTATCTAGTCGTGATACGTCCTGTGTCATCTGCCACGTCCAGAGGAATCTGCCACGTCCTGTGTCATCTGCCACGTCCAGAGGAATCTGCCACGTCCTGTGTCATCTGCCACGTCCGGAGGATTCCGCCACGTCCTGTGTCATCTGCCACGTCCGGAGGAATCCGCCACGTCCGGAGGAATCCACCACGTCCTGTGTTGTCTCCACATCCGGAGGAATCCGCCACGTCTGGCGCAACTTGCGGCTCCTGTGTCATCCGCCACGTTTGGCGCCATCTTCTGCACCCATCTCATCTGTGCCAGAGCTGTGGCCACCTTCCAGACTATTCAGGTACCCTTGTGCGGGACATTGTATTTCTGGGGTGTCCTGTCGTTTGGCCAGCTGCCTCCCCGCTGCGGCAGTACGGCCTAGTGGGTCCACTAACCCGCTCCGTGACAGCTATATGGGTCGCAGCGGTTGCAATTGCGACCAAGCCCCTAACCCACAGGCCCCCCTCACCACTCTAAGAGAATGTTCACACTGAGGAATTTTGCAGCGGATTCCGCTGCAAAATTCTGTCGCAAAATTCCGCCTCCCATTAATTTCACTGGGAGTCGGACAATTCTTTTTCCCACTAGCTGATTATTTTAGCTAGCGGGAAATATAAGCGTCCTGCTCGATCATCGGAATTTCCCATTGATGTCAATGGGAAGGAGGAATCGTCTTGCCTTTAGCAGGAATAGTTCCGCGGCGGGTTTTGCTATGGGACCTGCCACGCAAAATTCGCCATGTGAACCAGCCCTAAGACTGACTGTATCATTACTTCTTTAATAAACTCCTTCCTTACACAGCGCATGTGCAGCAGTGTGTGTATGTATCTAGAATCCTCCCCTCTTGTGCTCTGGATTGGAGTAGGAGAGGAGAATTCTATATACACAACCTACTGCATATCACGTTCTGTAGGGAAGGAGCTCGAGCACATCACAGCTTATTTTCCCCTATTTGTAAATGCAGGACAAGCCCGTGTCACACGGTTACAATGTTGTTGTTATTTTGCCCTTATCTAGCCTGTGTTAATGATTGATTTCTCTGTGTTTCTGGGATTGAAGGAAGCCAGCTCTAACGTGACTGTAGCCAGAGCTTCTCCTCCCACGTATCCACAGTAAGCTAGTAGCTACCATCAATCCTCTCCTGGTTCTGTAAGTAAAGGAGAGTTTACTTACAGAAGGTGAGAATTTAGCTGTGGTACTGGTGCAGACCAGACTCTGAGATAACAGAAGTTTCGCAGTGTCATCATTTATTACAGGACAGCTACAGGCAAGGTAGGGACAAGCAGAGTCAATAAGCCCAGGCAGCGAACTGCTTTTATCTGACATTGTCTCCCTGCTCCACTGCTTACTCTTGTAGGTAGGGCTGCCCGGCCCATAACTTTTATGGGTCGGGAGGCACGGGCCCTCTCTTGCCCGGTGGCGTCGCTATTCACAGGGGGACTCGGTGCTAGCGACTGCCATATTCAATTGTATCTTCATCCTCCGGACGTGTGTGGCACTATGTACAAGAGGGGGCTGTAGTCAGGAGAAGGCATTAAGGCAATCTGGGCCAGATGAAGAAGCAAGGGAAAAGTGAACGTATGCAATCTGAGCGTCACTGGTGAGTGAGGCAATCTGGGCCGGATGAAGAAGCAAGGGAAAAGTGAGCGTATCCAATCTGAGCATCACTGGTGAGTGACAGGATTTCACTCTATTGTATTAAAGGTGTTTCCCCATCTTAGACATTTATGACATATCCACAGGAAATGCCAAAAATGTCTGACAGATGAGGGTCCCAGCTGTGGAACCTGTACCTATATCAAGAACTGACAACAGAATCAAGGCGGAGACAAGTGGAGAGAGGGTCGTGCGTATGCGCAGCTCTCTCTACTTTGTTGTATGGTTGTTATGGAAACAGCTGACCAGCTTTTGCTCAGCTGTTTCCGTAACTCCCATTGAACAGAATGGAGAGACCTGCACGCACGCGTGACCCTCTCTCCACTGGTCTTGGTCTGAATCTCTACTTTGTTGTATGGTTGTTATGGAACCAGCCGACCAGCTTTTGCTCAGCTGTTTCCGTAACTCCCATTGAACAGAATGGAGAGACCTGGACGCACGCGTGACCCTCTCTCCACTGGTCTTCACCTGAATTCTGCCATAGCTGGAACCCACATCTATCAGACATTTTTGCCATTTCCTGTGGATATGACATAAATGTCTAAGATGGGAAAACTCCTTTAAGTTATATGGTCTGCAGAGCACTTGTGTAGGACTGGTGTCTACCACTATATGGTCACTATTGTCACGATGCGGGGTGTGGACCCACTGGGCCGTACCGCGTAGCGGGGATGGCAGCTGGCCAAACCGGAAAGTACACAGTCCAATGTTTCAGCGAGAGTACCTGAGGCAATCGTAGGCAGTGGCAAGGCGAACACGTCCAGAACCAGGCGGTGGGAAGTTGTTTGGTGAGGCGTAGCAGGGTAGCGTAGACTGTAGCACAGCACGGTAGGTAGCGCAGCACGGCAATAGCACTAGGTAGCACGGACACGGGATACGGAATACAGGAGCAAGGTACACTGGGAGGCTGGAAGACACCGGGAGGCCATAAGCAAGACGAACAACGGGAAAACTAACAACGCTCTGGCAAAGGGCAAGAGGGCAGAGCCCTTTTTATAGCCCAGGGCATCCTGGGCCAGATTACAGTTTTTTGCAAAACGCGCGCACTGGCCCTTTAAGGCCATGCACGCGCGGGCGCGCGCACCCGCCGGAGACACTCGGAACCCGGAAGAGAGTGCCGGCGCCTGACTGGGGGACGACGCTGCAGGTAGGTAAGCTGTCCATGGCCACGGCCGTCGGGGTTAACGACCGATCGACGGGCCGTGGCCATAGACGTTACAACTATGTAGTAGTAATATTGGTCTTTAGTTTACTACACACGTTTTACTACACAATTAAGAGTGGTCGTATTATTTCTATATAGGTGACGGGTGGGCCACAATAATTATTTCCTCTGGTGGGCCCAAGGTACTCCAGTGTGACACTGGGGACATCATACTGATAAGGGGACTACAGTTTACTGTGGGTCATGACATGGCACATTACAGCACAGCTTCTGGCAAGCACAAAGGTCTGGAGCTGTGATATAATCTAAAACCTGAGGACTGGAGTATGTGACCTAGTTTTGCTAAGGAGGGTGGAGGGCAACTACAGGACGTCCAAGGTGTCAGTGTATATAATGCACTGCTGGTGGCTGTATCAAAGGGAAGCTAGAAATAAAAGACTGTCCTATAGGTTTATTAGACATTATCTAGTAACAGAAGTATTTTCTTGAACGCTTGCAATTGATAAAATAATTAACTACCCAGTGGGAATTTGTAATGTGTAGAGGCACATAGGGAGCCGCAAACCCTTTGTGGGGGTACAAAAAGTGTATTAATACTGTGTGGGGGCAGAAAGGAGGGCACTATTACTGTGGGGCACAAAAGGGGGAACAAGTACTGTGTGGGGGCACAAAGCGGGGCACCATTTCTATGCACTTATAGGGGCATTGGAGGTAACAGCGGGATGAAAAGTTTGTGTGCAGAGGAGGTTGTGGCTGTAAAAAGACGTCTTGGCGTCCTGGCCCGGATGGACACGTAAAGGGAAAGTAAAGAATTACAGTCAGAGAAGACATCACCTGTGAGTCACTGAATGTAACTGTAATCACTTGACTTTATGTAGAACTGGTATCTGACAGTTATTTGGTCACTGCATTATTTAAGTATACTTTTGTACAAAGAACTGAGCCTCTGTACCTAAGCTACCTATGTTAGTAAAGTATGTCGTATAGAAATGCTGCCTCCAATGTATATATTTTTTTATGTAGCGGAAAAACCTTTTAAAGCTCTAGCAACGCCCCTTGCTGCTAGTGCTGTATCGCTGGGTCGCTTAAGATAACCAGAGACGCAGCTGAAAGTCATGGATGGGCTTTGGCCGGCTATGTAAAGAGAAGTCGCATGCAGGGCTGGCCCAAGCTGAACTTTTGCACCAGGGCCCATGAGCCTTTAGCTACGCCCCTTATCGCAAGCATGTCTGCATCACACTACAAAGACTTCAAGAATATTGCTTATGCATTTGAGAAAGGTCTGAGCAGCGGCGTAACTTCCGTTGTAGCAGACATAGTGGCTGCTACGGGACCCGCGGCATGAGAGGGCCCATGCCACATGCCGTTACGTGCCTCCCCCGTGCCAGGTGGTGCCGTTAGCAGTCGATACGGCTGCTAGAGTGGGTAGCGACACCACATTCAATATTATCTGCGTCCTTAGGACGCAGATACTATTGAGCGCTATGGCAGAGCAGGGAAGTAGCTCCCTACTCTGACATTTACTAGGTTTAGGCCATGTTCGGCCTGCAGCCTATCTGCAGCAAGGATGGGATCCCTGCACCGGCCGACAGGATGACGTCACTGGATTAAGTTGGCCTACGCAAGATCCCGTAGGCGCTGATTCACTCCGTTCATCGCGGGAACGAGGCCTAGGTGAGTATGACATTTTTTGTATTATTTGTTTGGGGCGCTATATGCGCTATCTACAGGAGGGGGCACTATCTACCAGAGGGGGGCACTACATGGCGCTATCTACAGGAGGGGGGCTGTATGGCTCTATCTACAGGGGGAGCTGTATGGTGCTATCTACAGGGGGTATGGTGCTTTCTACAGGGCGTGTATAGTGCTATCTACACTGGGGTGTATGGCGCTATCTACAGCGGAGGCTGTATAGCACTCTCTACAGCGGGCTGTATAGCACTGTCTACAGGGGGGCTGTATGGCATAATCTACAGGGGTGCTGTATGGCACAATCCACAGACGGGCACTATCTACAGGGGGCTTGAGCTACAAGGGGGCTGTGTGTGGCACCTAGGGAAAGAGGGGCCAGTCAAAAGTTTGCTCTGGGGCCCAGTCTTTCCTAGTTGCACCCCTGGGTCTGAGTATGGACCCCTAGTAAAATCAAAGTGGTTGGTGATTGGAGATTTATTGGTTTTATTATTTTCTGAAGAAAGTTAATTTGAGATTTCTGCAAAATCCTAGCCCCAATCACTGAACTCACAAAGAAGAATGTACACTTTGCTTGGAGACCTGAGGGTCAGTATGCTTTCATGAAATGAAAGTCTCCCTTTACATCGGCGTTAATATTAATTCATCCAAATCTAGAATTACCTTTCACTGTCGAGGTTAATGCATCTGATTCTGCAGTGGAGGAAGTCCTGTCTAAACAACATGTTGTTGCATCCTTGTGCTTATTCTTCTCGTCAAATGTCCTCAGCTGAAAAGAAATATGATCAGAAATAAGGAACTACTATGATAAGAAATGCATTTTCTGAGTGGAGACATCTTTTGGAGGGAACTGCTAATCTCTTAAAGAGTAACTAAACGTTTGATAAACTTCTGACATGTCATAGTGACAAGTTTTGATTGGAGGGGGTACGAATACTGAGACCCCGACCAATTACTCAGAAACATCAGAGACACCGTTTTGTGTCTGTTCGGCTTTTTCCGGAAATTAATGTATCGGAGTACGGGCCCAATAAAAAGTCTATGAGCCCATACTCCGATACACTGGCTTCCGGAGAAAGCCGAACAGACACAAAGCGGCTAAGCACTCACACGAGCGCTTCTGCCGCTTCGTTTGAGTGATTGGTGCAGGTCTCAGTGCTCAGACCCCCACCAATCAAAACTTCTGACATGTCAAGGTGACATGTCAGGAGTTTGTCAAACGTTTAGTTACCCTTTAACCGTTTTTTACTGATCATAGAAATCTGGAAATCATCCATGATACCAAAAGATTACCCTCCAGACAAGCAAGATGAAGTTTATTTTTTTCTCTAGTTAACTTCGTGATTACTTTTTGACCTGGATAAAAAAAATAGTGCAAGAAGTCCAAAGAGAAAGACAAATGTGACAGCACAATTTTATTGGAAAATACCTTTGTAGGGGCTACATATTTCAAAGATTTCCTGACTCTATTTAAAGGGAACCTGTCACCATCGTTTCACCTATTGAACTTTACTTATCCCTCACTGGCCGCTGCTATGAAAAGTTCATTGCCGTTATCCCCTCTCCTAAACTCCTCCTCCGACTGTAAATAACGGTCTGCAAACATTTTGCGCCTTTTATCGTAATAATCCGGTGTCCCATTGTACACACACATCAGAAGAGGACATCAATGTTCAAGTGCAGGATTTTGTGTGCTTCGGGAAGGCGAGGAGCTGTCAATCAAAAGTAAGGAGGCGGAGTAAACTCGGAAAGACTTGAGGAATGAAGATATGACTCTTTTCAAACAAAGAGTTGACTCTTTTCAGATGAAGATATGACTCTTTTATGCTCATTAGCATACGGTGTGGGAACACTAAAAAGCTGAATGCTAAAGCTACAAAGCCCACTAAGAAGACAATTATAGGTTATATAGAAATGATTTTTCACCTACTACCACCTGGTATTGCGGTTTTAATAGGTGAAATGCTGGTAACAGGTTCCCGTTAAAGATGGATATGAAAACTATTCATTGCTCAGTCGTCCCCCAAGGAATGTTAATATCTTCTTCAAAGATGGATGCGACATCATTGTTTGTGTGTACCAGAAACAGCACAACTTGATGTTCTAAAATTAGTCCATGATTTTAAGCTGGCTGGACATTTAGGCATTAAAAAGACTCCAGCACTTCTTTCTGTTCCCTTTGGTGGCTCATATTTAATAAAAATATTCAAAAATATGTTTCTTCATGTGTGATTTGTGCTCAAAATAAAACTCAACGTTCTTCTTCTTTATGTTTGCTACAGCCACTTCCCATTCCATCACGATCTTAGGGCTTATTTTAAATGGATTTGTGTTTGATCTAACTCCTTCCAAAGGAATGAACACCATCCCAGTTGTTGTATGCCGTTTCACAAACATGACCAATTTTATTTTAATCAAAGGAATACCCACTGCGGAACTAACTGGTAAAGTAATCATTTGGAAATTACTCAAATTACATGGAATTCTAGATAATGTGGTCTCTGTTAGAGGGGTACAGTTCACTTCCAAATTTTGGAAAAGTTTTTGCTCTGCTCTTGGAGTAAGAGTAAATTTGTCTTCTGCCTTCCATCCCCAATCAATAGACAAACGGTAAGAACTAATCAAACTCTTGAATAGTACGTTCAATGCTTCATTAGTTATTTTCAGGATGACTGGTTGGATAACCTACCCACAGGTGAGAATTCATATAATAAGTCTGAGCATAATTCAACAACACAAAGTCCTTTCTATGCAAATACAGGTCTCCCCTCAGTATTTTTCTGATTTATCAATTTATACCTCTCTTCCAGTAGTAACTCAATATTTGACGACATTACAAAAAGTTCAAGAAAAGATTGTTGAAAGTTTGCAGGATTCTCCAATACAATTTAAACAAGCTGCTGATAAACATCAGAAATCAAATCCTGCTTCATGTAGACGACAAAGTGTGTACTTCCAAAAAAATTTAAAGCTGAAAATATCTTCTTCAAAATTGGGACAGAAATGTATGGGACCATTTCAAATTTCTTCTCAAATTAAAGTTTCATTTAAAACGAAGACTATTAAAGTGCATCCTGTTTTTTATTGTTCTCTTTTTAAGACATTTAAGGAAAATCCTTTTCTGGGTCGCCTATTTCCGCAATTTTCGTCCTCCACCACCCGTGAATGTGAAAGGTGAAAAAGAATATTTTGTTGACAAAATCTTGGACACCAGAATTATTGGAATAAACTGCAGTACTTGATCAAGTGGAAGGGTTAGGGCTCTGAGGAAAAACCTTGGAAACCAAGTGAAAGTGTTCATGTTCCTAGGATTACAAAATAATTTTATTGGTGATATACTGACAAGTCAGCGCCTTGAACGCCCAAAGGGCACCCTGAAAGATGAGGAGCACTGTTAGGATTCTAACCTTATTTACTACGTCACTACTAATTGCCGTTTATCTGTGTATCGAACTTGGACTGTAGCCTGACCATGTCTCTGCCTCACGTAGCTACCTATTGCCATTAATCTTGCTTGTGCACCCTCTTGCCTGATTATTTCAGCCACTGGACTCAAAATCTGGCACAGTCCTTGGCACATGATGAGAGAAAATAAACATTTATAGAAATGAAGCAGAGGAATGGAACAATGCAAAATATGCAGTTTACCCACATTTCTAGCTTTGCTACTGTTGCTCAGTGCCGGACAAGGCATATGCAAAATAGGCGGCCAGGTAGGGCGTTATGGATGGAGAGCTAAACATGCATGTTTGTGGGTAACTCAATGCTAATAGCTGTAGGGTAAATGAATTTTCATCTGACAGCTATCATGCGTAACTTCAAGGACCATACGTGAGGGGCGCATTCTAAGTTCCTGCCAAAGGTGCCAAGAAAACTTGTACCACCCCTGCATTTAATACATCCCTACTGCTGCCTAAGTAGTGATTGGAATTTTAGTTTTGTAACCATAGGTATCCCTTGAGGATACAGCCAGTTTTGGCCTTTAGAACGCAGCCCCAGTTGTCACATTTGGTATGTGTCACTTTATGTTGGAATAACATTTTAATGCTTTTAGTCATTTAAGTGATTCTGTGATATTTTTTTTTACCTGACACATTGTACTTTATTTTGCTTGTAAATTTTGTTTGATACATTTTTCATTTATTTATGAAACAATCCAATGCTTATGTTCAGTTTTCAAAATTGTAATTTCTTTGCTTTTAAAATGTGGTCCTAATCTGCTGTCTGGGCACTTAACAGCACTCAGAAGTGAAAGAGCACCATGCGACATTTGAGGCTTACTTTAGTGATTTTTACTGCATTGTGCCATGATAACAATGACTCATAGGTGTCATAATATTAGAAACCCCCAAGAATTGACCCCATTTTGGAAACTACACCCCTCAAGGCATTCATGTAGGAAGGTAGTGAGCAATTTGACCCAACAGTTGGATCGGAGATAACTCCAATCCCAGACATTTAACACCTCAGATGCCACCCTAAGTGGTTTTACAAAGGGTGGTGGCACCCTCTCTAAGCCCATTGGCGCCCAAGGGATGCAAATGTGAGGTGCCGATAGGTTGCCATGGCAGCCGGGGACTTAATAACGGCCCCACGTCTGTAATGGCAGGACCTAATATAAGGCAGGACCTAATATTCTACTTGTCAGTGTAATAGCCCTCTCCAATAGATGCACTTCAATTGTATAGGTTCCACAATATGGATTCCATCATATGATTCAATTAAAGAGACTCTGTCACCACATTATAAGTGCCCTATCTCCTACATAAGGAGATGGGCGCTGTAATGTAGGGGACAGTAATGCTTTTTATTTAAAAAAAATGATCTTTTTTCACAACGTTAGGAGCGATTTTGGTTTATGCTAATGAGCTTTCTTAATGCCCAAGTGGGCGTACTTTTACTTTCGACCAAGTGGGCGTTGTACAGAGGAGTGCATGACGCTGACCAATCGGCATCATGCACTCCTCTCCATTCATTTACACTGCACTAGCGATATAGTTATATCACTATGTGCAGCTACATACACAAACCCTAACATTACTACAGTGTCCTGATAATGAATACACATGACCATCCAGCCTGGACGTCATGTGTACTCAGAATCCTGACACTTCTGACTCTTTTTTGTGAGATTCCGGCAAGTGAAACCAAATCTCGCGAGATCACGGAGCTAAACGAGATTTGCTTTCACTTGCCGGAATCTCACAAAAAAGATTCAGAAGTGTCAGGATTCTGAGTACACATGACGTCCAGGCTGGATTTCATGTGTATTCATTATCAGGACACTGTAGTAATGTTAGGGCTTGTGTATGTAGCTGCACATAGTGATATATCTATATCGCTAGTGCAGTGTAACTGAATGGAGAGGAGTGCATGATGACGATTGGTCAGCGTCATGCACTCCTCTGTACAACGCCCACTTGGTCGAAAGTAAAAGTACGCCCACTTTGGCATTAAGAAAGCTCATTAGCATAAACCAAAATCGCTCCTAACGTTGTAAAAAAAGATCGTTTTTTAAAATAAAAAGCATTACTGTCACCTACATTACAGCGCCGATCTCCTTATATAGGAGACAGGGCACTTATAATGTGGTGACAGAGCCTCTTTAACAAAGAGTTTCAATAGGAAATATTGCATTCTCCGACATAGACAGGATGTTTTTGCCCTCCCAGGCCTCTCTCACTGGCGCAAGAGGGAGAAAGACACTTTTGCGACTGAGAGAAAAGCCCGAGGGGGCCAAAATTGTTTATGTCGCAGACTAACATTTTTCCCTTTGAAACTCCCTGATATTTGAATCATGTGATGAAATCCATATTGTGGAACCAATAAAATTGAAGTGCATCTATTGTAGAGTGCTAGGTAATAATTTTTAATCTACATGTGGGCATACAACCTTACTCTAGAGAACATCTACAGTGCAACCTATTCTATTTATGTCATGGTAACAGACAGGCAAAATACAGAAGCATTGTTAGCGATATAGACTAGTGGGGGAAAAAAAAGTCAAAGTGTTCAGAAAAAATAAAAATGCTAATTAAATTTATAAAAATGTTTTATTATTCAAGAATATTAAAACCATAAAAAAAAATAGACATAATTGGTATCGCTGCATGCCCTAGAACTAGCTGGGAATATCGGTGTTTTGCTTAGCCGCTGCCCTAACATAGGAATAATAATACAGAAGTCAGCAACCGTTTATTGCAATGATGATCATGACATAGCAGCAATGGAGCATACACTACTTTGCTCCCATGCTGCTTACCATTCAGGCAAACAGTCAGCTAGCATCTGTATGATAATGTGATACAGCACACAGCTAGACACTGGTGCTGTGTATAAAGTATCCTGCCTTAATAAACTACAATTACAGCACTGTATAATGTCTGCACTGCAGCTTCATAAGCTAATTGTGAAGATGCTCAGCAGCAGCGCCACAGTCTAATATACTATACAGAACACCTCATGCAGTGCTTATTACTAACCTAATATATTGCACAGCACTTTAACAAATATAGTTACTTTTGGGTAGCAATTGAGAGCGGTCATGCATACTACTCATATTACTTAATCCTACGACAGATATGCTTGCCACAATATACAAGAGTGTAAACAAGTGATAGGGATTCACATGTTAAATTTGTCTATTCACCATATATAAAAGAACCAACCCAAGAAAATATGATCGACTGAAGCACGAATTTAGAGAAAAATACAAACAATTCTTTATTGAGATAAAAACATGAGACAAATAAAAATGGAAATAGGGGATAGTGTACGTAATCACAATGTGGAGAATTACCACTTTATTATTTTCCAAATTTTCATTTTTCCAGATTCATATTTTAATCAAAATTCATAAAGGTTATATTTTATTCAATTCTACAGCTACATACTTTTCAGTTTTTTTCTTCTACCCCCTACTTATTTTGTCTAGTATTTACACACTATAGAGTCACTCCAAATTATTTACTCTTAAATCCAGAAAGGTCAAACAACATTAACCCAACTATCACGTATCGCCGCATCCGTAAAGACCTCCACTAAAAAAAGAATGAACATGTTATTTATCCCGCATTGTAAATTACGCAAAAAAAAACAATGTCTGGATAGCTGTTTTTTTGTTCATCACGCCTCCCAAAAACACAAATCAAAATTAATCAAAAAGTTGTGTGTACCCCAATATGGTGTCAGTGAAAACTACAAGTTTTCCAGCAAAAAACCAGCCCCCACGGAAAAATAAAAATGTTATGGGTCTTGGAATGCAGAGACACAAAGACAAATAATTTAAAAAAAAGTGTTTTTACTGTGCAAAAGTAGTAAAATATAAAACAACTATATACATTTTGTATCACTGTAATCGTATTGACCCCTAGAATAAACGTAACATATTATTTATACCACACGGTAAACGCTGTAAAAAAAATCCCCAGAAAATGACTGTTGTTTTTTTTGTTGCAAAACTTTAGGGTACTTACTGTATTAAATATCTTTTTATATTTTTTGGGGGTAGGACCCCAAAAAATATAAAAAGATATTTAATACAGTAAGTACCCTAAAATTTTGCAACAAAAAAAACTCTCATTCTGCAAAAAAAACAAGCCCATAAACGGCCACGTCGATGGAAAAATAAAAACATTATGGCTTTCAAAATGCAGAGATGAAGTAAAAAAAAATAAAATACTGTGTCCTTCAGGGCCAAACTAAGACGCATCCGTAAGGGATTAATATAAATAAATGAATGAGAAACCTTGTAAGAAACAAAATGGATTTGCATTGGAGGCTGATCACAGATGCAAGTCACTGATCAGTGATCAGGGGGTCCCAGGCATGTGTATGGGGTGACTGGGGTAATGGAGGAGCGACAAAAAAAATAAAATGTTTGCTTTTTTTGCCGATCAGCTCACAAAGCTTTCTCTCACATACTCTTTAGCTGCCTCACTAGTGCAAGTGCTGCTGGGAAACCCAGCTCCCTATGACATAGAATGCTGGGATTCGTCAGTGAGCACTGACTGACAAATCCCAGTAATTGCCAATGAGGAACCCCGCTAATAGAACAACGATAGGCTGCCAGCGTGCAGCTTGCGTTAACTTTCCCACTGCAATATAATAGTATGTCACAGGGTAGGAATGGGTTAAATGAGTGGATTAAACAATTGGATAGCATATTATTTTCAAAACTAACAGATATGATAACTTTTTATCATTACCATTTCCACAATTAAATAATTCTAAACATTTTTGGTCAGATATAACTAAAAACTGCTATAAGTAAACCCAGCCTAAGACTAGGGCTCTGTTAAATGGTCTGTTTAAAAAGATCATGCAACGACTATGGTTTTATTAACATCTTGTATGGCAGAATCTCAGTTTGGTAATGTAAATGGTGTCAGAGAGTTAAATTGCAGTGTCTTGTTTTTTCCAGAATAATGACCAGGCTAATTGTGATCTTTACTTTAGCAACCCTTTTATTTTAGTACTTGTTATGTTCGCTGGTACTCAGATGACCCTGTAAACTTCATGAAATAGCTATTATCAATGAACTTGCCGACACTACAAGGATGATCAGAACTAAAGTTCAGTACAAAATCTGCAACTAGAAAACATCAGGCCAAATGTTAGGAAAAGACATCAAACAGAATGGTCATAAATCCAAGTAAGCAATGGGGAAACTTTAAAAGCATCTCTCACCATCGCCTCTTTTAGTGTACCTCCAATTATGTAGAAAAACTATTATTTTGCTAAATAATCTTTGTTCCATATAATTTGTTCGACTAGAGCGGCATAGGGAAAATTACAAAAAGAACATCCGTACAAGAAATTAGACTCACATGTGAAGTAAAATTTGGTGGGATGAGGAGGGTATCAAAAAGTGAAGTTACAATAGTTTTCTTTAAAACAAAAATTAATTTGTTGATGCAGGCAGTTCTAGAAGATTTTTGACTAAATTAGTTAACAATCACGAATCAAGAGCAAAAATCCCCGCTGTAAGATCTCAGGAAGGCCATAATTTACTCAATCCTGAAACAATTTATTGAATATTATGAAAAATTATATTCATATAGGGAAGTATTCTAGTAAAGCTGTGAGGAATTAATTGGACAAAAATAATTTTCCTTCAAAAACCCAAAAAGCATCCCCTATCCCCTTCGTTTTATAGGCCAGTTTAGCGTATAGATACTGATATAAAATGCTATCAACTATAGAAGACATGAGTATCTCGAGGATAATAACATATATAATCTCTCAAGAGCAAAATGGTTTTATTCCTGGTAAAATAACATCTAATAATCTGAGATGCAAATTTTTTTATTTACACCACGAGTCAGATTAGGGTGGCCCCCAATTGACACAGTCCTTAGATCCAGTTAAAGTGTTTGACAGCGTCGAGAGGGAGTTCCATTGGGCAGTTATGGAAAAATTTGGGTTTCCAGATCATTTTGTGTCCTGTGTTAAGTTACTCTATAAAAAAAACTTGCAGATAACAACTTAGTTAATGGGATGCTTTATACTGTATAGAGAAATGTATTATCTTAACATTTTCTACCCTGTGTGGCTCTTTGGTGTAATAATGGTGGAAGAACTTTATTTGAATAAACTAAAATAACTTGAGGCCAATATTAAGGTGCTCTTATACTATCACATTAAGGCCTCATTCACATGGCAGGGTTTCCCGGCTGGGTGCCGGCCGTTCATAAATCGGCCGGCACACGGCTGCATTAGGAATAATAGACCCCTAATGGGGCTATTCACACGACCGATTTTTTGACGGCCGGGAAAACCGACCGTCAAAAAATAGGACATGCTCTATCTTCGCCCGGGTACCCGGCCGCCCGGCTCCCATAGAAGTCTATGGGGCCGGGTAATACACGGCCATCACCGGGATGTGTCCCGAGTGATGGCCGGGTTTTCCGGCGCTTGCACTCTATCTCCTCCTCCTCACAGCGCAGAGTGCATGTGAGGAGGAGGAGTTGATGCCATTCTGACGAATGGCATCGCTGTACACTGTGTTGCAGGGCCGGGGTGTACAGCAGGTGGAAGGGAGCACTGCGCTGGCTCCCTTCCCCTGCTTGTTTTAAAAGCACCCTGGCCCGGCGACACCTTCGATGGCGCCGCTAGCAGCTGCTGCGGCTGCTACTACTGCAGCGACGCCACTATAGCAGAGCAGGGAGGTATCTCCCCGCTCTGCTATGTGCTAGCCGCACTTTAGCTCCTTGAAGGAGCGGAATCCCCGTGTGTTCGGGGATTCCGCTCCTGGACAGAGCGCTTGATGTCTCTGTCCATATCTGGGCAGTGACATCAGGGGAAACTCCTGAAGCGGAATCCCCGAACACATGGGGATTCCCCTTCAGGAGTTGCCGCTGATGTCACTGTCCGGATCTGCCCGGCCCGGCATGGATGCAAAACTTGATGCAAACCGGCCGGGCTAAATGGCCGATTTTACCGGCCGACACTCGGGCTCGGGAACGACCCGGTCGTGTGAATCCCGCCTTAGCCATTTCTGTGTATTTTTAAATTTCAAGAAAGTTGCAGTTCTCTCGAAGTCTGCAGCAAGTTTTCCCTCTACGATTTTCCAATATATTTCTGCATTGATTTTACCATTTACTTACATAAACCTTCTAGGGCCTCCAGCAGTCATATTCACAAATAATACTGCAATAACCATGCTTTACAGCAAGCCTTCCAAATGATTTAGGGCACATTCAGACGTGGCGGAATTGCTGTTGAATTCCGCTGCGGAATTCTGCAGCAGCCGTCTTTTACATTTGCTTCTATACATTTTTAGGAAAGTTAGTTCAGACGTTGCAGAAAATAACTGTGCGGAAATTAGGCTGCGGTGCAGAATTTCCCCTCCGCAGCATGCTCATGAGGTTGCGGAGAATAAGCAGAATTTCACTGCGGATTTCAGCTTTTGCAATGCAAAAACTGAAATCTGTGGCAAGTCCGCTGTGATATCTGCAACGTCTGAATTACCTGTCAAATATGAAAATGTTGGTGCAGATTCATTGCGTAATTGCCCCAAATCTGGACCAACATTTGCAGCGGAAATATTCTGCCTCGACTGAACGTGCCCTAATAGATACAAAACGCCAAATATTGCCTGGATATATGCTTTGGTCCGGTTTATACTGTCTACTAGTTTTGAACTCCTTGGGAATTAATTATTATCTGACACAAGAATATTTGTTTCTTTGAACCAGATTACAGAATGTCAGTTTTAGGAGATTTTCCACAGATAATCAAATAGGGCAAATTTTAGAACCTTTAAAGTGGTGGTCTACTCAAGACCACCTCTTTCCACATGCCCTTTTAGGGCATATGGGCATCATAGGGAGAGTTCCCCTTTCGGGAAGCCTCACCATTAGCTGGATTGCAGAGCATCTAAACAATGAGTGTCTCTCGCTCTGGCAGACACGGAGAGCTCATGTGTTACATGGATGTTCAATTATTTAAATGGCTGGCATATAATACTACATTTCTCCTGCAGTGGCCCCTTCAGGGGATGTGTATTGCTTGCTGCAGCTTCCCCTAGCAATAACAGCTGGTCGCTGGGATTTTTGGAGCTGGCCTGGCTGAATAGGGGTTGTCTTCATGACACAACCCTTTTGACATTTGGGTACTAGGAAATTCAGATTCTTTTTATTACAATTTTTAAGTAAGAGATAGTGACCACGTATTCTATACTGTACATTTTACAGTCTTTGATATTTTAGCCTTGTGAAAGCTTCCATTTTTTGTTTCAAAAATCACCTTAACCAATGCTTATATGCTAAATTGATGTGTCTGTGACAAGATTGCTATTTGTTATGCAAGACTTGTAAGATAACCCCTTGCTATTACTGAAAGTGGTAACCAATGTTACAGTACAGGTATTCCCAAAAGGTGGCGCATACCTATATGTATATTAGAAATTGCTCTGTATGACACCGGCATCAAAATGTAACTAATAGATATCGCCATACAAAAAATGTAACAATTCCTTGAAGTTTATATCCATTTGTTACAATTTTTGTCACCACAAATATTTCTAATTTGCATAATAAATACAGGTGCACCTGTAGTAATATTTTATTGTCTTGGCTCATTCCTCCTTATATTAGGGGACATCATTTTTGTTATTCAAAACACAGCTCTCCAGACTGCTGGCATTTACTGTAAGGTTTTCTGTATTTTGCTATTTTAATGTTATCTTCTAATTAAAAGCGTATGATATAATTTATACATGTGTTCAGAGAAAGTTGCTTATTATGCATTATTACCTAATGACTTAAAGTCTCAAATTGTTCTGGAAATGTTCTCCCAGAGACCCTGACTATTCATTAGGCTTCCACTTCCCCAGTGACATATTTTAATGTAGAGACAAGTAATGTAGGGAGAATTTCTCCAGCTCACCTTGTAAAAGTTGATTGGGTTTTTGTAATGGATAATCCTGGTGCTCGGATCCTCGTGGTGGCTCACGAAAAAAGTTAACTTTGAAGGAAAGGATGTTTGGATCCAGCGTTCGTGGAAATAAAAAGAATCTTTTTCCAAGTTTTAATTATTCTTTGTTAAAAAATAGGGTATTCGATGGCGTATATAGTATCTTGCAATGAAGAAAGGAGTAATGGTAGGTAGCCTACGCGTTTCAGACGGTGTCTCCGTCCTTATTCATGGCTTAGGAACATGAATAAGGACGGAGACACCGTCTGAAACGCGTAGGCTACCTACCATTACTCCTTTCTTCATTGCAAGATACTATATACGCCATCGAATACCCTATTTTTTAACAAAGAATAATTAAAACTTGGAAAAAGATTCTTTTTATTTCCACGAACGCTGGATCCAAACATCCTTTCCTTCAAAATATTTTAATGTACTCAATGTAATTAATGCTGTAATTGTAAAGGATCTGCCAGACACAGCTTCTGTGTCGACGCCCGTGGTTAATCAGTCTGCATCTGTCCCTAGGTCTGATAGAGTGACTCGATCTGCTACCACTCAGGCTGGTAGGCTGAGGAGTGGGAGAACCTATCACAGCCTGGCCAGACGGTTCTAGCTCCCGCCCTTGGTCTATTTATACCTTAATTTGCTGCCTGTCCTTTGCCTGTGATTCTTGTGTTTCCTAGCTCTGCTGTTCCTGCTATTACCATTGACCTCTGCTTCATATTGACACTGCTTGACTGACTATTCTCCTGTTCTGCTTTTGTTACCGCGTACTCTCCTGGTTTGACTCGGCTCGTTCACTACTCTGTTGCTCACGGTGTTTCCGTGGGCAAATGCCCCTCTTCCCTTGCTTCTGTGTTCCCTTGTCTGTTTTGTTTGTTGTGAACATGGTGAGCATAGGGACCCTTTGCGCAGTTGTACGCCGTCGCCTAGGACGGACTGTGCAAGTAGGCAGGGACTGAGTGGCGGGTAGATTAGGGCTCACCTGTCCTTCTCCCTACCCCAACATTACAGTAATATGATGTACAGTTGTGGCATTAGATTGGACAGTCTGTTACACTGCTGATTTCAACCCTATCGAACAAAGGTGTTCGATGGGGTTGACATCATGCTGGAGCAGAAAAGGGCCTTCACCATACTGATCCCACAAAGTTGGAAGAATACAATTGTCTAAAATGTTTTGGTATTCTGAAGAATTAAGATTTCCAATTACTGGAACTAAGGGGCCTCGGCCAACCCCTGAAAATCAACCCCATAGCATTATCCCTCCTCCACCAAACTTTACAGTTGGCACCATGCAGTCAGGCAGGTAACGTTCTCCTGGCATTCTCCAAACTCAGACTGCCAGATAGAGAAGCATGATTCATCACTCCACAGAGCACATTTCCATTGCTCCAGAGTCCAGTGGCGGCGTGCTTTACACCACTCCATCAGACGCTTGGCAATGTTCTTGGTGATGTATGGCTGGCATACAGCTGCTCAGCCATGGAAACCCATGCCATGAAGTTGTTGGAGCACAGTGCTGATGTTAATGTCAGAGGACGTTTGGAAGTCTGCAGTTATTGAGTCAGCAGAGGTTGGCGACTTTCATGCATTATGCACCACAGTACTCAGTGACACCGCTCTGTAACTTTACGTGGTCTGCCACTTTGTTGCTGTGGTTCCCAAACGCTTCCACTTTGCAATAATATCACTCACAGTTGATCGTAGAATATATAGGAGGGAGAAAGTTTCACAAATTGACTTGCTGCAACTGTGGCATCCTATTACAGTACCACGCTTGAATTCAGTTAGCCCTTTTAGAAGGACCCATTCTTCCACAAATGTTTGTAAAGGCATGGCATGTTTGCATGGCTAGGTGCTTGATTTTATACACCCGTGGCAATAAGACTGAATAAAACACCCAAATTTAGTGATTAAACGATGTATCCCCAACACTTTTATCCTTATAGTGTACAGTATATTAGAGAAATTATAAAGGGAATGGGATTTTGTGGGTATATGCTTTATGATTTTTAGGGCATTGTGTGTGGTACTATTGCTGTCAGGACAATATCTGTTTGGAACTATTACTTTTAGGGACTATGCATTTTTTACTGTCTGTTGCACAATTATATTTTGGGAAACTGTGTGGGACTATTACTTTTGAGGCACTATCCCTGTAACACTATTGTCTTAGGGAGCACTATTTATATAGTCCTATTTTTTGAGTATTATCTTTCTTGCACTTTTATTTTCGGAGGGCATTTTCTTTGCTTTTCAGTACTAGTGGTAACCAGTAATAGATGTCTTGGTGACAATCTCTGAAAAGATGGGAGGTGGCTGAAAGAAGTCTTCATGGCACTGCGGGCCGGAAGGAAAAAAAATGGGAAAGTGAACTATCATCAGAGAAAATGTTAACATATGGAATTGAATTTAATTGTTGTTTATTCTGCCTCTGACTGCTCCTATACAGTACTGTAGTTCTTTATTTGGTCTCCAGGGTGATGATATTCTGCAGAGTTCCTGTGTGAAACTGATATTTGACCATTATGGTCACTGTGTGGAACTGGTCTTTTTCCAGTATAATCACTGATTGGTGGTATTATTTAGTTACTGTATGGTCATAATACTCAGTTACCGTGTGGGGGTAATTTGCAGGTGGTAATACTTAGGTACAGTATGGTGGTAATATTGGTCCTTGTATTGTGGTATTTGTTTCGTTACAGTTTGGTGGTGGTCTAGTGGTTCTGGATGGGAGGGAAGGGGGACTGGGTGGGAAGAAACATAAAAAAGAAAATGTTTTTGTATAAGTATTACTATTTGTTATTATGACAAAGCAATACAAAGTACCAAAACAATGCATTGTGTAGTGGTATTGTTTGGAGACTAAATTATTCAGAAGTATACAATCGTGAATATAGATTTAGTGTTTATGACATGGCAAATTATTTGGGGCAGTGTTGATGTGGGACAAACATTTAAGCATATATGTTCCAGGCCGCAAAGGGCTAAATGTAATGTGTATGTAGACATAGGCATTCATTTTGTGTATGAACCCTGCACATGTGGAACTTTTATTTCAAAAGGTTGTGTGTCTACGCCTCTGCTTGGGTCAGACTTTTAGCTATAAACATGAATTTGATACAATTTTTTCAATAAAAAATTTACGCGTTGATGTTAAATTTTCTTGAGATGTTAAAGTGGCATTTTAGAAATATGCCACGTGTCTAATTTCAAAAAGTGTATAGGTATGGGAGCATAATATTACATTGTTTGTAAATGTCTGAAGTGTGTAAATAGTTTTGAAATATGTGAAAAACTGCTCCTATGTTTGGCTTAAATTTTTTTTGCCAAAAGCTGCACTAAAAACTGCATCAAAATTGCACGTGTGATCCTATCCTAAGGGTAATAAAATCCATTGAAAAAAAAGCTCATGAAAAGGAAGTAATATAGTTATAAGATAGTTAATTTTAGGTGGCTAGTAGGTACATTTTCATCATACTTCATCCCAAGGCATTTTTTTGCCCTTTGGGTGAATGTAACATTTTAATCAGTCTTTTTCAAACAAATATGCCTTAGAGCAAATATGAGATCTTTGATTTAAATATAAGCAAGGTCAAAATAAATATTTAGCTTTCTTATTATTTCTGCCCGGGCCTTGACCTGTTTCAAAGACTTTGAATTTGTTTTGATAAGAAAATAGTGTTACTTTTTACCTTTACCAGTTATTATTACTATGAATAAATTTAATCTGACTATTTTACTGCCCTGAGAATAGAATGAGGATGGAATACATGATATTTAGAATGGAATAAATGAAGTTAAAGGGTAACTAAACGTTTGACAAACTTCTGACATGTTATATTAACATGTCAGAGGTTTTGATTGGTGGGGGTCCGAGCACTGAGACCCCCACCAATCGCTAAAACGAAGTGGCAGAAGCACTTGTGTGAGCGCTCAGCCGCTTAGTTTCTGTTCGACTTTTTCCAGAAAGCCGATGTATCGGAGTATGAGCTCATAGACTTTATATTGAGCCCGTACTGCGATACATTGATTTCCGGAAAAAGCCGAACAGACACAAAGTGGCTGAGCGCTCCCGCTCGAGCGCTTCTGCCACTTTGTTTTAGCGATTGGTGGGGATCACAGTGTTCGGACCTCCACCGATCAAAACTCCTGACATGTCAGAAGTTTGTCAAACGTTTAGTTACCCTTTAAAAAATGATGTGCCATATTTTTTATAACATGGCCACCCCTGGAATATTTAAATGGATAGAATGTTTTTGTCTGTACTGCTAAACTAAATTAATAAAAATCATACATCGCTTCAAAAATGCCACTAATAGCAAACTATCAAAACTGTCTTTGGAAATTCATCTGTAAACCAAGAATAACCGAAAAAAAATAACAACATGTAGGGCCTGCAACCATCTTTAGAAAACAGCGCCATATCAATTTTGAAATAAGACAGGGACTGAAGTGAATAACTTTAATCTGTTGACAGATTGACGCTATGAAAATAATGACAAATAAAAACACTGGTACTTTTATTGGGCTTGTTGGCTATGGTGTTTTATCCGTAGTTGTAACTTGCTTTATGATTGTAATATAATTTTACAATATATCTACCACAGTTTGTCTCCTGAGAAATGTGTTCTGTTATAATAAAGAAACACACCCTATGAGAGATAATACTTGTATGTTTCTGCACAATGTAGGGTTTCTTTATCAGGACTCAAAAGATTCCCTAACAGTACTTTCCTGTAAAAAAGTTGATGGACAAATCTGGGGATCTCCCCTCTTGTACGATTCAGAACTTTTCTTCTGTTGGTGCCCCGAAGAGGAGCATGGGTGGCCAAAGGTATAACCTGAAGCTTCAGAGACTTAATGTAAATTCTGTCACAGGGCCCCCCACCTGCCATGTGCAATTTAGAATAATGGTGCTTTCTTAGCTGGCAAAGATGACTGCAACCTCTGTACCCCTCTAGTTAAGAGCTTCTACATTAATAAAACATATAGGGGGAGATTTATACAGACTAGAGTTTTATACACCAGTCTTAAACTAAAGTTTGTTGAAGTAAAATGCAGCAAATTCATTAAAACACGCACACCTCTTAATAAATTTGGCACACCTTGGACTGGCCTAAAGACAGAAAATGAAACCTACGCCTGCTGTTCGCGGGCGTGGATTTGCGCTAAATTTTGTCTTTAGTACTAATAAAGCTGTTGGAAAGCTGCTGGCTACACCTACACTGGTTGACCCCACCCACTTTTCTAGCCACTTTTGAAAACTGGTGAGTGGCGGGAAAAGTAACACATTTTTGTGTAAATATGTGTAATATGTGTAATATGTGCAAATTTGCAACTTTTTTAGGCCACCAAACTGTTGCAAATCCCTCCGTATAGTGTTAGTTCATGTAGTGCTCACTCTTTGTAATAAAAACTCTTAAAAGAGCCCAAGAGACTGAGGAAAAGGTAGTGATATATGCTTATAGCTGTAAGGATAGAGTTACTTACCAATAAGCCTTCTCAAGTTACCTACTTGTGTATAGAATACATAACATGAAGTAGTCACGGCTGCCTCTAGCATTGGGTATCTTCACCCCAACAGTATTTGTATTCTAGGAAAGCATTTCTATGGTTGCCATTGCAATTTTCTGCTAATACTTGAAGTTCCGAGTAACTATTCTATTACTTTCAGTAAGTCACTTGGATCAGACTAGTTAAACATTATGGACACAGTCAATCTTGTCTGAAGTCAGTGAAGTGATGTACATGGAACTCCGATCCCTTAAAAAATCCTTAGAAAACAAATACAATATTGTGTTTCAGATTTCAAAGTTGATGAAGTGAGGAGAGGGCACATATGTTGTTTGCAGAGCAAGCTGAATATTTGATTCAAACATCTGGGTCATGCAGCTGCCTGAGCTATTTGTATGAAAGTCACAGCCAATTCTGAACATTAGCTATGTTGAACGTTATGATCTCATGGTGATATTAGTCTGCTCCCTTAGTAACTGTCGGAAAAACTCATATTTGCTAATTTAGTAAAATGAATCCAATAGCAGTATACAGTAATTAGCAGTGATGTCGCTTGAGCTTTCTAAATCCCAGGCAAAATTTTCAATGAACTATCCTCAGCTGCTGCATATGTTCATATATCATACTGGTTCATTGCCAACCCACTGAATAATATGGCTATGAAGAATATTAGTTATTAGATAATTAAGCTCAGATAAATTATCGCTCCGAAACCTTTTTATAAGATACATTTTTTCATAGACATTTTTTCCCTTTATGTGCCCAAAAAATGTCTTTATTGTGTTAAAAAAAAATCACCTTATAATGGAAAATCGTTACATTCATTGCATACAGTGAAGGAAATAAGTATTTGATCCCTTGCTGATTTTGTACGTTTGCCCACTGTCAAAGACATGAACAGTCTAGAATTTTTAGGCTAGGTTCATTTTACCAGTGAGAGATAGATTATATTAAAAAAAAAACTGAAAATCACATTGTCAAAATTATATATATTTATTTGCATTGTGCACAGAGAAATAAGTATTTGATCCCTTTGGCAAACAAGACTTAATACTTGGTGGCAAAACCCTTGTTGGCAAGCACAGCAGTCAGATGTTTTTTGTAGTTGATGATGAGGTTTGCACACATGTTAGATGGAATTTTGGCCCACTCCTCTTTGCAGATCATCTGTAAATCATTAAGATTTCGAGGCTGTAGCTTGGCAACTCGGATCTCCAGCTCCCTCCATAAGTTTTCGATGGGATTAAGGTCTGGAGACTGGCTAGGCCACTCCATGACCTTAATGTGCTTCTTTTTGAGCCACTCCTTTGTTGCCTTGGCTGTAAGTTTCGGGTCATTGTCGTGCTGGAAGACCCAGCCACAAGCCATTTTTAATGACCTGGTGGAGGGAAGGAGGTTGTCACTCAGGATTTGACGGTACATTGCTCTATCCATTCTCCCATTGATGCGGTGAAGTAGTCCTGTGCCCTTAGCAGAGAAACACCCCCAAAACATCATGTTTCCACCTCCATGCTTGACAATGGGGATGGTGTTCTTTGGGTCATAGGCAGCATTTCTCTTCCTCCAAACACGGCGAGTTGAGTTAATGCCAAAGAGCTCAATTTTAGTCTTATCTGACCACAGCACCTTCTCCCAATCACTCTCAGAATCATCCAGATGTTCATTTGAAAACTTCAGACGGGCCTGTACATGTGCCTTCTTGAGCAGGGGGACCTTGCGGGCACTGCAGGATTTTAATCCATTACGGCGTAATGTGTTACCAATGGCTTTCTTGGTGACTGTGGTCCCAGCTGCCTTGCGATCATTAACAAGTTCCCCCCGTGTAGTTTTTGGCTGAGCTCTCACCTTCCTCAGGATCAAGGATACCCCACGAGGTGAGATTTTGCATGGAGCCCCAGATCGATGTCGATTGACAGTCATTTTGTATGTCTTCCATTTTCTTACTATTGCACCAACAGTTGTCTCCTTCTCACCCAGCGTCTTACTTATGGTTTTGTAGCCAATTCCAGCATTGTGCAGGTCTATGATCTTGTCCCTGACATCCTTAGAAAGCTCTTTGGTCTTGCCCATGTTGTAGAGGTTAGAGTCAGACTGATTAATTGAGTCTGTGGACAGGAGTCTTTTATACAGGTGACCATGTAAGACAGCTGTCTTTAATGCAGGCACCAAGTTGATTTGGAGCGTGTAACTGGTCTGGAGGAGGCTGAACTCTTAATGGTTGGTAGGGGATCAAATACTTATTTCTCTGTGCACAATGCAAATAAATATATATAATTTTGACCATGTGATTTTCTGTTTTTTTTTAAATATAATCTATCTCTCACTGGTAAAAGTAACCGAGCCTAAAAATTCTAGACTGTTCATGTCTTTGACAGTGGGCAAACTTACAAAATCAGCAAGGGATCAAATACTTATTTCCTTCACTGTAAATCTAGCATGATTTCCTCACCTGTGAAACATTCTCAGGGCTAGGAGGAGGGGTAGGCAGTGTAGGCAGCTGCCTAGGGTGCCTCTAAGGTTGGGGAATGTCATTTATGGATTTAAAAACAATGAGCTGCCTTTATTTATTTATTTATTTATTTATTTATTCAACCATTTGGACACTGTGACCAAGCTGATGATAATGATGTCGGTGTTGAGGTCTAATAAGCACTTTCCTTTAGTGCACAGGGGGAAATTCAATGACTAATTGTCCGTTAGACATTGTGCTGAAAATCACAGACCAAAGGGGGGCGCACATTCTGAAAACTTTGCCTTGGCACCGAGAGCTTGCCCCACACCTAAACATTCTCATCCACTTGTTGCATAAACAATGGCCTGGCAATTAGTCTTATACCCTCCATGATTGTTTCAGAGGTCCACACTTCTCTGTTGTCATCTCACCATTGCTTTTGATGTTTTTATGTTGCTGTTGATTCCTCAATCTGTAGTTATTTTTAAAAAAAATTCTCAATAAAAAATTACACTTGAAAAAAACCAAAGAATAATGATCTAACTTTGTGCACTTTCAGTGTGAACTAAAGCCTAACCATCACTAATGTACACCATTAGAAAAATAGTTGTATAAATCGTTATGAGGTTTCTCTATTGGTGGGGGAAGGCAGTCAGAATTTTATCAGGCAACTTTATGTGTGAAGATACGTAAGGGATTTAGAGCTTTTAGTCTAAAAAAAATGCACCTCTGAGCACTGTTCCCTTTAAGCTCCGCGCTCTAGAAAATAATTAGTTAAAACAACATTCTAATGAGCCGAACTCTCAATTTCAGAGTGCACAGCTTGGGGGGAACACTGGCTCAGACCCCTATAAAGATATCTTATGAACTTATGGTGGACATTTGGAGAATCTCTCAGTGGGGGCTAGGGCCCATAATAAGTTTTGGTATGGAACCCAATGCTTTCTGGGTAAACACTTGGTCTACATAGTCAAATCTGGCATGCTCCTAATCTAGTTTTCACAGGCCGTCCATGAAGGATAAGTCTGTTAGGTAAGATTCAATATGGAAGAAAAAGCAAGCATTCTGGTAATTATGAATGAATGTACTGTAGCATCAGTGGTTCTCAAAGGATAAATAGGGTGTATCAATGTGCCTATTTTATAGAACACTAATATTGATTACATTTACAATGATATAATTCTACAATATCAGCAGATACTGCCATCTTGACATGCTAATTTCAAATGGCAAAGGATTTCAAGGACACTTGAAATAACACATTTTTACTGTTTGTTGTCTTTTTTATGTGTGAAAATATTTAAAGGCTATGTACACCTTCAAAAACGACGTTTTTTTTTTAACTAAAAATGTCTATGGGTTGCTTGGTGCAACTCTAATGACTTTTTATTTAGAATTATTTTTACTGTTTGAGATACAGCTGTTTTGTATTCTGTATATAGAACAGCTGTATTGTGCGCTGAGACCTGAGTCCGTTAGGTCAGCATGACTGACGGGTGAGTTCATTGTTATCTGATCCTGTTTGTGACACGTCTGTCTGACACGTAGGATCCACCTGTAATTGATCACATCTGAGTTATGAACTTAGATGTGATCGGTAACAGCTCGATCCTGCATCTCATAGACACGCAGGACCCGCTGACACTGAACCCGTCAGGGCTGCTGACCTGATTGATACAGGATTCAGCACAAGATATAGCTGCTCGGTATACAGGATACAATGCAGCTGTATCTCAAAAAGTAAAAATATTTTTGGATAAAATGTAATAACAAAGTTGCACCAAACACACTTTAATAAAAAAATATATATATATTTCGAAGGTGTACATAGACTTTAAATGAATAAATCTTGTCTCCAAATTTTGAGATGTCACATTTGACCAGGGGTTGATATACACCATGCTATCTGTCACGGCGCGGGGTGTGAACCCACTGGGCCGTACCGCGTAGTGGGGTAGCAGCTGGCCAACAACGTACAAAACAATGTCTATAGTTCATAACGGGTACCTGAGGCAATGTAGTCAGTAGCTGTAGCAAGACTTGACTTTCATAGCAAGTGACACCCTGGATGCAGCGGAAGACACGACTTGACTTTATCAGCAGGTGACACTGTGGATGCAGCAGAAGACTCGACTTGACTTTCACTGTAGATACGATAGCACAGGATACAGGGTACAGGCAGCAGGAACGGGTAACACTGGGAACTGGAAAACACTGGGAGACCATTTGCAAGACAAAATTAGGTATACAACAATGCTCAGGCAAAGAACCAGTGGGCAGAGCCCCTTATTATAGTCCAGCAGCCATTTGGGCTAATAATTGATGGGTGACAGCTGGACGCATACTGGCCCTTTAAGGGCGTGCACTCGCAGGCGCGCGCGCCCTGCGGGAATCAGTCCGAGGACCCAGAAGTGAGTGCCGACATTTCCCTGGAGGGAGCTGACGCCGTGAAGAGAGGTGTCCATGGCCGGGGCTGTCAAGGGGTATGTCTGAACGACGACCCCCGGCCATAGACGTTACACCATCTTTTATAAGACCGGAATGCCATAGTCCCCTTTTTCGAAGTTACTCCTTTTCCTCCAGTTGATTTTGATGGACAAACATGGTTTAGTTTCCGCCATACTAACTATCCCAGTTGCCAGTTGATTTGATTTGTATGGTTTTTTTTTACTTTTTGAAACTTGGAAACCTCTAATAAAACAGATGGTTGATGGCAGAAACAACATAAATGTCTAATTATCAGTTTCTAGACTGACAAGATTATGACATTGCCTCATTGCAGGCTGGCCTTTAACATCAGTTAAACTTGCTGTCTTCCCTTAATGAATGTTTTGAATCTTTTTCAAGGGATGATTTAATTGATCCCATGATACATTAAGGACAATGAAAACCAATCTGAGACATTGATCTGTCATCTTGAGATTTATTAATTAAATAGCAGCACTATTTAATTAAAGCTTGCAAAGGTCCTTCTATATCTGAAGCAGAATTACTGCACTGTAATATTATATTATATACATTATATCTTATGTGGTACTTCCATGTCTGTTATGCCTGGAGTGTCCTGTGGAAAGGTCATTAGTATGAAAAACTGCCCATGTCTAAACAACCCCTATAACTATCCTGACATTAATTGGGACACAGAGACCTCTGGTTGTGCTAAAAGCTGTACTTTTTATCCTCAATTCAAGACAATTATTTCTATCAGTTTGGTCGATGAACCAACCAGAAGGGATAATGTGCTGAATCTATTCTTATCAAATAGAACAGATATAATATAAGATGTGGAGGCCCGGGATCATTTACCGTAGGGAACAGACAGCATAATACGGTAAGTTTCAAATAATTGTAAAGACCACAGCCGCGGACCGTCGTTCTGACTTACCCATCAACGGCCACGGCCATGGACTTGTAAGTGCTGGCCGGCATCTCCCTCCTAGGAGGCACCAGCACTCACTTCCGCTCCGCTCTGCTGTGTCCCCTAGGGTGTGCACACTCGGGCCTGGCCTTAAAGGGCCAGCACGCACATTGGTAAAAATGACCAAGTAGCCCATGATCACCCTGCACTATAAAAAGGGCTCTGCCCTTTTACTCCTTGCCTGAGCGTTGTTGTGTATACCCATGTTAGTCTTAGCAAATGGTCCCTTAGTGTTATCCTGTTCCCGTTGTTCCCGTGCCCTGCTAACTGTATCCCGTGCTGTGTTTGTTCCTGAGCCTTAGAGTGTTGGATTCGCGCCTGATATCATCCGCCACGTGTCATCTGTCTCCAAGTACATCTGTGCCTAAGCCTCCGCTACTGTCTGGACTATCAAAGGTACTCTTGTACTAGGACTATTGTTTGGCCAGCTGCTGCTCCGCTGCGGCGGTGCGGCCTAGTGGGTCCACATACCCACGGATCGTGACAATAATATTTAATAAAACACTATAAAGGGGAGCTACAAAAAAACTGGAACTTTACAAAAACAAATTTCTATGAACTGAGGGAAGCACTTAGTCTTGTAGACTGGGATTATGTAATGGTAAATAGAAATAGTGAAGCTAAATGGGAGTTTTTAAAGATATATTCCATGAATTGTGTAGTAGGTTTACAGAATACCCTTTGGTAACAAAATGTCTAGGTATAAAAGGAAATCAATATTGATGAATAGGAATGTACTGAATATAATAATATAATACAGAAGAGTAAAGGAAATGCACGACACACTCACCCCTAGAAGATCAATCTCAGCTCTTTATTTGCAAATAACGAGTCTGGTTTAAATTGCAGACATGCACATAGCAATTGGCCTACGGTCATTTCACGTCCTCCGGTCGCTTTCACAAGGCGTAAATATAATAAGACAAAAACATTAAAAACACTAAAGACAGAAGGTTCAGAAAACATTTCAGGCTTACAAAGATCTTAATAGAAAATTTAAAAATCATATTGTGTTATCAAAATTAGCCACAGAAAAACAAATACCTAACTACATCAAAATAAATCCCCAAAATATTTCTTAATACATAAATGGCAAATATTAAAACTGTCATAATATTGGCCCTATAAAAAAAAGATGACCATGGGAACGCAACGTGTGTTGTGCATTGTGTTGTATTGTGCTGTCTTTGTTGGCGGTGGAGAGAGGAGAGGGAGGACTTCTAAATTACAGGACCCCTCTCCTCCCCAAACACAAACAGCACAATACAATACATTACAAACTGTAGATCACGAACCCCTGGGGGGTCACGAGCTACTCACCGAGGTCCCGGTTCCAACTGTATCTCAGGACGCAGATACAGTTGAATTCAATGCTGGAGCAAGGAGCTGATAGCTCCTTGCTCCAGCATTCACTGTTCCGTGACCCATGAGCTGCTCGGCACAGACTGGCGCGATATAGTGACATCATCGTGAATGTCCTTGCCAAGTCACTCATAGCATAGGTAAAAGAGGAGAAGGATCTCCTCCACTCATCGTGGGAACGGGGATAGGTAAGTAATTATTTTATTCTTTTTCTCTGGGGGCATTACACTGGGTATGGGAGGGGGGCTAATATGGTGGCAGCTATGGGAGCATTATACTGTATGGGGGCATTATTCTATATGGGACAACTATGGGGGGTATTTTACTGTGGGGGCAGCTATGGGGAGCATTATACTGTATGGTGCAGTTATGGGGTACATTATACTGTGGGGGGGGGCAGCTATTGGGAGCATTATACTATGTGGGGGCATTATACTGTGTGGGGGCATTATACTGTGGGGGCAGCTATGGGGGCATAATACTGTGGGAGCATCCATGGGGGCCGTTGGGCAAGTCGGCTGGGCATAGGCATGCACAGGGGGTCTTGTGCTGTTGGGGAAGAGTAGTGGGGCCCAAGCTGAATTCTTGCACCACGGCCCATAAGCCTTTAGCTACGCCCCTGTTCAAGAGGACAGTAATATTATCTACCTAACACAGGAGGAACCACAACTGCATCTGAGCAAATCAAATATTGATAAAGCCCCTGGCCCAGACGGCATTCATCCAGGGTTATAAAGGGAATTAAGCTCCGTATTTGAAAGACCATTGAATATCATCTTCTCGGACTTTCTTGTAACAGGATCAGTGCCACAGGATTGGAGGATGGTTGATGTTGTACCAATATTTAAAAGAAGGGTTAGAAGGTGGAACCGAGTAACTACCGTCCAGTTAGTTTGACATCTCTTTATTAATGACCTTGTGAATGGGATTGAGAGTAAAGTGTCCGTTTTTGCTGCTAGAAAATGCTGTAAGATACTTAAAACTTAGCTTGATTGTACCCTTAGTTTGCTTATGCTACTGTGCCTACACTGACAGATTATCATAAAATACAAAAGAAATGTGTGCCAGTGTATCCGCTGATGCCTGCTGTCTCTGCATGCACCACTGCAGCATCACATTATGAAGTTGTGCTGAATTCTATTTACACATCGCCACCTGCTGGGCAATGTAAGCGTAATTGTGTGAGATGAGCAAAAGCTAATGCAATGAAAATGAAAAGTTACAAATTATCTTGTAAATAATACACTGACATTACCATGTTCTTTAAATGACTGTACATGTCAAATCTCAGCTTCCTGCATATGACAAGTCAGTTTATACTGCATCTCTATAGACCTATTTTATTGTTATATGTATATTATTTCTGAGTAATACCCTCTCCATTCATTTTAATGAATTACACTTATTTGCTCATGATGCTCTTAAGAGAATCTGTCACCAACACCAACCCTTTTAAATAGGGCATTTATCAGATACTTCCCTGACACTTAATTGGTATATAGATTTGTTGTGCAGTCATATAAATCCTTTGTTTGTGGGTTACATAGTGTGTGCACATAGTATCTAATAGTTAACACTGCACAGACATTTTGCACATGTTTCTATTGTAACAGCCTGTCATATTATATGTGAAATGTAGCATTATTTTAACTTTTCAGAATTATTAAATAAATGATCTTCTTATGATCATCTTATAGTGCCAAAAATCTTATAGTGATCTATGTCTGGCTCACTAGAACGGCAGCAGGGTCGGGTATTGAGGCCATCTAAAAGTTTGAGAACTCACACATTGTCATTTTACAGGATACTTTGGAAAATGAAATGAACAATGTTAACAATCTCTTACACTTGTGTTCTTTATGAAGTTCTAGCAGATGTCAGACATCCAATTTTGGATTAAAAGATAGACTCTCCATATTGTCAAGGACAATTTAGAATCTTGAAATTTACAAGCATTTTTGACATTTTCAATTTACTAATGTGACTTTGGTGCCATCTAGTGGATATTTGTTAATATTACAATTTATAATAAAAACTGTGGGGCAGATTTACTAATACTGTCAAAGTTTTAGACAGTGTAGACTAGGCAGTCAGAAGATGCACCCAATTTATCGAAGTGGAACATGCTGTATGATAAATTTGTTAGAGACTTTCTTCTTCCTTATACCATCTCTTGCTTGGCCTAGCTTACGCCAGATTTTTAGCGCACCGTTTTACATTTTAAGTCATGCCCCTTGGTAAATAATGCCAACTATGCTCACTGTACACCCTTAGTAAATAATGCCCACACTCTGCATAGTCTATATATATAATACCCAGGCCACAACCCCGGTAAAGAATACTCACCTAATGACCATTCCACTGCATCTTCTAGCTGATAGCTTGGCCTCTTCTGGAGAGGCTCCTGCCGGTCAATTCCGGTAGCGTTATGATATCATTGCGTCACAAAGAAAGCGACAAGTTATAGGGCAGGGAGCCTAGCAGGGCTCCCTGCAGCGCCGCTTCAATATTCAACTGTATCCGCTTCTTCAGGACAAAGATACAATTCAATCCAGGGAAAGTGGGCCATAATGGCAGGTCGCCTCTTCAAGTTTTGTGAACTGGTTGCTATTTTAATAACCGGTTTGGGAGAATTGGCTGCATCTGACGCCTACAGGAAAGCAATAGGAGCTAGATTCCCCTTTCCCAGGCTGCCCTGCATTAGTATAAGCAATAGAGAAGAGCGATTTGAAAATCCACAGTATTCTCATATTTCCGCATGGACTTTTTCCGGTAAATGTGGATAGGCTTTAGAAAACCTAATTTATTGTACTGTAAATTAGACACCGTTTTGTGGTGCAGAATCCGGACCATTTGAATATACCCTAAATCTTAAGGAAGCTTACATATAATACTAAAAATGTATCATTGACTTTTTTTTTTTGAAAAATATTGCCATATGAATATATTTTTATACATAATGATATTACATAGCTCTAGGGCAGCGGTTGACCTATAGCCCCAGAGGGGGCCCACTTTAGCCACAGTATTTTCTACATGTACTGCATAACACATTTTTACATTCGCCGTGCGCCGGTTGTTTTCTTTCTGGCACTGAACTTGTGTGGCTTATTAGTCGTTTCAGTCTCATGATACAACTACATATCCCAGGATGCACCTCACTCTTCTTTGACTGGGTTCTATGCTCCGCCCTCCATTCAATTATAATGGAAAAGCAATCTTCTTTACTCTGCGCATGCGTGGATCCAGCTACTGTGCGCTGGGTTTGCTCATGCTCTGTGCAGACAGCACAATACTATACTGTAAATCGGGACTTTCTTGATGTTGACAGGGCATGAATTAGGAGCCTGTAGAACAAGTGACTTGTAGCCGTGATGCCAGCACAGCAGCAAGACTCACGTGACTGCTCGTGAGAGCTCAGAACAGTGGAACTATAATGTACTCACATTATAAAGTGTCGTGTTGCCCCACTTTGGGAACATCAGCTTCCCCCCCAAAAGCACTATACCCTAACTGAATAAACATCATGCTGGTGGTTTAGTGGCTCAAAAGCCATTGACAGGTTCTCTTTAATATCCAATACGAAAAAACAGACATGCTCCATAATTCCCGGCACAGTTCTACGGCACGGACACACATCCGTAACAATACGGAAAGGTGTCCGCAGCCAATAAAACTGAATGGGTCCGTAAAACTGCAGTCATGTGCATGGGGCCTAAGTAAACAATAAATATTCCTATTTAACCCCTTCCCACTACAGCCACTTTTGACCATCCTGACAGCCTCATTTTTCAAATCCCATATGTGTCACTTTATGTGGTAATAACTTTGTAGGGCTTTTACCTATCCAAGCAATTCTGAGATTGTTTTCTCATGACACGTTGTACTTTATTTCAGAGGTAAATATTGGTCAATACATTCTTTGCTTATTTGTGAAAAACACCTCAATTTAGAGAAAATTTGCAAAAATGTTAATTTTTCTAATTTTAAATGTGTGTTCTTATAAGACAGATAGTAATACCACACATAATAGTTACTGATTAACATCCCCCATATATCTACTTTATGTTGACATTGTTTTTTAAAAATCCTTTTATTTTTCCAGGACGTTACAAGGCTTAGAAGTTTAGCAGAAATTTCTCACATTTTCAAGAAAATTTCAAAAGCATATTTTTTTATGGACCAGTTCAGTTCTGAAGTGGCTTTGAGGGGCCCATACATTAGAAAGCCCAATGTATCACCCCATTTTAAAAACCGCACCCCTCAAAGTATTCAAAACAGCATTTAGAAAATTTCTTAACCCTTTAGGTGTTTCACAGGAATTAAAGCAAAGTGTTGGTGAAATTTACAAATTAAATTTTTTTTGCAGAAATTCCATTTTAATCAATTTTTTTCTATAACACAGAAAGCGTTGCCAAAGAAACCCAAGTCAATATCTATTACCAAGATTCTGCCGTTTTTAGAAATATCCCACATGTGGCTCTATTGTGGTAATGGACTGAAACACAGGCCTCAGAAGCAAAGGTGCACCTGGTGGATTTTGGGGCCTTCCTTTTATTAGATTATATTTTAGGCACCATGTCAGGTTTGAAGCTGTCTTGTGGTGCCAAAACTAAGGAAACACCCCAAAAAAGACCACACTATGGAAACTATACCCGACAAGGAATTAATCTAGGGGTGTAGTAAGCATTTTGACCCCAAAAGTGTTTCATAGATTTTATTAGAATTTGGCCATGAAAATAAAAACTTTAATTTTTTTCCAATAAGATGTCGATTTAATTAAAAACAAACAATTTCCACAAGGAATAAAGGAGAGAAAGCCCCCAAACATTTTCAAAGCAACTTCTTCAGAGTATGTAAATACCCCATATGTGGTCATAGACTGCTATTTGGGGCACATGATAGGGTTTTGCAAAGCTCCAAAGGTACCATTAAAGTGGAAACTCCCAAAAAGTGACCCCATTTGGGTAACTACACCCTTGAATAATTTATCTAGGGGTTTAGTGAAAATTGTCACCCCACAGATGTTTCTCAGATTTGTTTAGAATTGGCAGTGAAAATAATTTTAATTTTTTTCCAATAAGACGTATTTTTAGCTCAAAATTTTTAATTTTCTCAAAAAGTTAAGGAGAAGAAGAACCCTAACACTTGTAAAGCAACTTCAGAAATACCCCATATTTGGTCATATACTGTTGTTTGTGCACACGGGAGGGCTCAGAAGGGAAGTAGCACCAATTGGCGTTTGAAGTGCAGATTTTGCTGTTTCTGGGCACCATGTTGCATTTGCAAGCCCCTATGGGAACAAAACAATGAAAGCCCCCCAGAAATTACCTCATTTTGGAAACTGACACCTCAAGGTATTCACCTAGGGGTGTAGTGAGCATGTTTAACCCACAGGTGTTTTCCAGAAATAAGTCTGCAGTGGATGTTGCCATTTCAGTGTCCAATATATAGTGCCCAGCTTGTGCCACCATGAAAAAACAGCTCTTTAATTATTATTCTGTGTTTCCTGGTTTTAGAAACACCCTACTTGTCGCCCTAATCTTTTGCCTGGACATACAACAGGGCACAGGAGTGAAAGCGTACCATGCGAAATTGAGGCCTAACTTGGCAATTTAGAAAGTATTATTTTAAAATTGCAGAAGCTCTGATGTTAAATAATAAAAGAAACCCCTGAGAAGTTACCCTATTTTGGTGACACAACAAGGCATTTATTAAGGGGTGTAGTGAGCATTTTGACCCCACTTGTGTTTTCCAGAAATGATTGCGCTGTGGATAGTGCAAAGTAATAATTGCAATTTTTCCCAGATATGCCATTTCACTGGCAAATATGTCGTGCCCAGCTTGTGTCACTGGAGACTAGAGATGAGCGAACCGGGACAACCCGGTTTCGGTCCGAACTTCGGGAAAAGTTCGGTTCGCAGCGAATCCGAACTTCACCGGGTTCGGCCGAACCCGTTTTGACCGAACCCGGCTACATTTTGGTGCCTGCCACATGTTACATCTAAAATGAAGGATTTCACAAGATCACCTGACATCAGGCTACCCCATAATGCCTTGCAAACCGCTCTCCCAGCCAATCGGGAGGCAGCCTAGGGGCGGGCTCAAGCCTACAATAAAAGTCTATGCAAAGAGCTCAGCGGCCATTTTACAGACAGGAGCTGTAGGGATAGCATCTCTGTGCAGTAAGGGAAAGCTTTAGGAATCTAAAAGGCGGGTATCCAGCAATCGAAGGGGCTCCTCCACTACTCACTACTCAGCCAGTGTGTGAATACGCTTTTATAAGGGGCTCATCCCCGTTGCATCCAACTTGCAATACAGGCAGGCTTTATAGTACTACAACGCCCAGCATTACCTGAGTCAGTGCACAGTGGCTGATAGAAATTCTCATTCATTGCCATTTGCCAAGCCAGTGTCAGTGTGAATACGCTTTTAGAAGGGGCTCATCCCCGGCCGTTAACATAACGAAATAATAATCCAACTTGCAATACAGGCAGCCTTTGTAGTAGTAGTAGTAGTAGTACTACAAGGCCCAGCATTCCCTGAGTGCACCGCGGCGTGGCTGATAGAAATTCTCATTCATTGCCATTTGCCAAGCCAGTGTCAGTGTGAATACGCTTTTAGAAGGGGCTCATCCCCGGCCGTTAACATAACGAAATAACAATCCAACTTGCAATACAGGCAGCCTAGTAGTACTACAAGGCCCAGCATTCCCTGAATGCACCGCGGCGTTGCTGATAGAAATTCTCATTCATTGCCATTTGCCAAGCCAGTGTCAGTGTGAATACGCTTTTAGAAGGGGCTCATCCCTTGCCGTTAACATAACGAAATAACAATCCAACTTGAAATACAGGCAGCCTAGTAGTACTACAAGGCCTAGCATTCCCTGAGTGCACCGCGGCGTGCCTGAAAGAAATTCTCATTCATTGCCATTTGCCAAGCCAGTGTCAGTGTGAATACGCTTTTAGAAGGGGCTCATCCCCCGGGTTTTGATTCAACTTGCTGCACTCCAGCGGTGAAATGTCTGGTAAAAAAAAGGTTGTGAAAGGACGGGGTAGAGGAAAAAACACCCATGCCGTGTCCACTTCCAGTCCAAATGTTGGATCTGTAGGTGACAGACCCAGTACCGGCATTTGTGGCACAAGACATGTGCCCAGTTCCACTAGTAGCAGCAGCCATGTGCCTGTTGGTAGTAGTAGCAGTATCAGCAAGCCAGACTTGTCCATCTCCTCTGGTGGGCGGGTTACTTTAGACAATACGGCCATTGTGGACTGGTTGGCTGGCTCGCGGTCATCTCAGCAGGAAGACTCTGACGATCTGGCTTCAAGCCAGGTTTCGTTGGATTCCAGATCCTCTACAGTTCCTTGGCACAGTGACAGTAGTAATATAGGTATTTCTAGTGTTTCCATTCCATCATCTATGTCTTCGCTCCCCCTTCCTAGCGGGAAGCCATCTTTCCTGAGAG
Organism: Rhinoderma darwinii; assembly: GCF_050947455.1. Lineage (NCBI taxonomy): Eukaryota > Metazoa > Chordata > Amphibia > Anura > Rhinodermatidae > Rhinoderma > Rhinoderma darwinii. Next base: position 283,337,481 of record NC_134691.1, read on the forward strand.
TCCTAAGAGACATCTCCTCGGGTGCGAAGGAAGATACTGAACAACATAGTGATGATGATGATTTGTTTTCCGCGAGTCAGCCAACGGAGTGTGTTGCGGCGGTGGTGGAGGTGGAAGCGGTGTCCGAGACGCATAGCTGCGATAGTGGTGGTGTTGGTGGTGGTAGCCGTGGTGGCAGACGCAGTCATGAGGGGGGGCATGGAGCCCGCCATGATGTCACATCACATTCACAACACAGTGACAGAAGTGGCGGGGATGATGAGGAAGGCTATGATGATGATGTTGTTTTAGACAGGACGTGGGAACCAGGTGACGAGGTGATGACGGCATCAGAGGAGGAGGGTAGTAGTGGCGGCACTGGCCGTGATAAACAGCCAAGCCGAGGTAGGGGCAGAAGTCAATCTGCAAAACGTTGCAGCGGTAGGGTCAGCTCAGGAGCCGGTGACGGCGACACTGATGCTGGTGTAGGCTCCCGAAAAAAGCCTGCCAGACAAGGGGCAAGCTCGGTTGGTGGTGGTGGTGGACGTGGTACTACCTCTTTACGGTACTCTGCCATGTGGCAATTTTTCTGTACCTTCCCGGAGGACGAAAACATGGCACAGTGCCGTATCTGCAAGCAGAAAGTAAGGCGTGGGCAGGGCAGCAATGTAGGAACTACCGCTCTACGTAAACACATGGAGCGGCATCACAAGGCCATGTGGGACAATCGACATGCCCCACCATCATCATGTACATCTAATGAAGACCCCTCTGCCGCTGCTGCTGCTGCTGCTCCGAGTCCCTGTCATCTAAGTAGTAGCCAGGCCTTATCCACCATGTCGTTGCCATTATCATCATCACTGTCATCTAGTGCTCCTCCTACGTCCCGTCAGTTATCCATTACGGAATCGTTGTCCAATAAGCAACAATATATACCCAGTCATCCACTTGTCGTGCGGCTTAATTCACACCTGGCTAAGTTGTTGGTGGTGCAGTCGCTGCCGTACCACCTGGTCGACTCCGTCGGCTTCAAGCAATTAATGGCGTGCGCTCAGCCTAGGTGGCGAATACCTAGCCGACATTACTTCTCCAAAACAGCTGTCCCTGCCTTGCACAAGCATGTGGAGGAAAAGGTGTGCCAGTCCTTGCAATTATCCGTGTGCAGCAGGGTACATGCCACCGTAGACACGTGGAGCAGCAACTATGGGCAGGGACAGTACATGTCCTTCACGGCCCACTGGGTCAATATTTTGCAGTCCGATGCACCACCGCAGCAATGCCAGGCATTACCACCTCCACGCTTGTATCTTTCTGGTTCAACTCCGGACACCAGGCGCCTACCATCCTCCTCCTCCTACTCCTCCTCCTCCTCCTTGCCTTCCTCCTTGGAGGTCTTCCCATCCCCGACAGGACACAGCATATCTTCCACTCCTCCTCCCTCCTCTTTTCATAGGTGCAAGGTGAAGCGCCACAACGCTGTCTTACACCTGCTGAGCCTGAGCGAGAAAATCCACACAGGGCAGGAGCTGCTGCTGTGCATCAAGGAGGAAATCGCACGCTGGCTGTCTCCTCTTAAACTCACACTGGGCAATGTCTCTGATAAAGGGAAGAACGTTGTGGCTGCACTGCGTCTAGGTCACCTGACACACGCTCCTTGCATGGCACATGAGATCAATCTGGTCATAACACGCTTCTTAAAGTCATATGTTGGTTTGAAGGGTGTGCTGGCCATGTCCAGGAGGGTTTGCGTTCGCTTTAGACGTTCGTATGCATTTAAGCACGCCCTCCTGGACTTGCAGCGTCAAAACAATCTCCCAGAACACAGCCTGATTTGCGACGTTCCAACACGCTGGAATTCACCCCTGCACATGTTGGACCGTCTGTACGAACAGCGGAAAGCCGTGAATGATTTCCTGATGCAGCAGACGGGCAGCGTTTGGAGCCAGTGTAATTTCGAGCTCAGGCACTGGCAGCTGGTTAGAGACGCATGTCGCGTTTTGAGGCCCTTTGAAGAGGCCACACGATTTGTGAGCCGTGACGCTAGCGGAATGAACGATGTTATGCCGCTGATATTCATTATGGAGCAAATGCTCACAGCGATGATTCAGCAAAGGATGGAGGAAGGATCACATCTGGCTATGGATGTTGAGCAGGAGGAGGAGGATGAGGAAACAGGACCTGAAGAGGAGCTGGATTTGGAGATGGAATCACAGGAAGGGATAGGGGACGAGGCAGCCGCACAACATGACAGTGATGGTGGTGATGACGAGTCTGACGACGACCTTGATGATGGACAACCATGGCAGTATGGGGCGAAGATGGAACCAACCTGGCCCTCTGAAACGCTGGCCAGGATGGCGAGCTGTATGCTTCGTTACTTGCGCGCTGACTGTCGTATTGTTAGCATGAAGCAAAGAGATGAGTACTGGATAGCCACACTTTTAGACCCTCGGTATAAAGCCAGAATGGGGGAGTTTTTTGCGCCTTCCGAGAGGGAGGCAAAATTGGCTTATTATCGAGAGAAGCTATGCAGCCAGCTTGTCACGGTTTTCAAACGGCAAACACCTGCTGCAAGCATGTCTGACCGGGGGGCCACTCTCCGCTCCCCACTGTCTCATCGTTCCACCGCCTCTGGCAGAGCTACCTCTGCAATAGGCAGCAGCAGCAGCAGCATCAGCCAATTCAGTTTGGAAAATATGATGACAACATTTTTACATCCAATACCCCGACCTGACACACATCGTAGTCACCAAAGGGATGTTCACCATCACCAGGTGCAGCACCTAAACAACCAGGTTCACTCGTACCTGGACTGTGCCCTTTCTCCGTCAGAAATGCTGATCCCAGACCCCATGGACTTCTGGGTCAGCAGATTGGATCATTGGCAAGAACTGGCCCAGTTTGCCATGGGTGTACTGTCTTGTCCACCCTCCAGTGTAGCGTCAGAGAGGGTATTCAGCACGGTAGGGGGCTTCGTCACCCCTAAGCGAACAAGATTGTCCGCCAACAGCTTGGAAAATCTCACGTTTCTGAAAATGAATCAAGCGTGGATCGGTGAGGATTTTAAAACCCCTGTGCCTGATGCCACTGATTAGATCTGATATTGCTGCTGCTGCTGCCGCTGCCGCCTGCTACTGCCGCCTGCTACTACGGGATTCTGTCCTGTCCACTCTTTTTTTAATGTGCCGCTGTTGGTGCTGCTACTACTTCTACCACCAATCCACCCCCAGTGCCGTCTGCTACAAGCAGGCCTGCCCCACCACAGGGCTTTGTCCTGTGACTATCCAGTGTCTTTTAATGTGCTGCTACTACTACTACCACCCTTGCTGTCCGTTGCCTACCTCTACTACCACCAATACACCTCCACTGCTGTCTGCTACAAGCAGGCCTGAGGCCTGCCCCACCACAGGGCTTTGTCCTGTGACTGTCCAGTCTCTTTTAATGTGGTGAGGCTACTACTACTACTACCACCCTTGCTGTCCGTTGGCTACCTCTACTACCACCAATACACCTCCACTGCCGTCTGCTACAAGCAGGCCTGCCCCACCACAGGGCTTTGTCCTGTGACTGTCCAGTCTCTTTTAATGTGCTGCTGCTACTACTACTACCACCCTTGCTGTCTGTTAGCTACCTCTACTACCACCAATACACCTCCACTGCCCTCTGCTACAAGCAGGCCTGCCCCACCACAGGGCTTTGTCCTGTGACTGTCCAGTCTCTTTTAATGTGCTGCTACTACTACTACCACCCTTGCTGTCTGTTGGCTACCTCTACTACCACCAATACACCTCCACTGCCGTCTGCTACAAGCAGGCCTACCCCACCACAGGGCTTTGTCCTGTGACTGTCCAGTCTCTTTTAATGTGCTGCTACTACTACCACCCTTGCTGTCCGTTGGCTACCTCTACTATCACCAATACACCTCCACTGCCATCAGCTACAAGCAGGCCTGAGGCCTGCCCCACCACAGGGCTTTGTCCTGTGACTGTCGTCCAGTCTCTTTTTTTAATGTGCTGCTACTACTACTACCACCCTTGCTGTCTGTGTTGGCTACCTCTACTACCAGCAATACACCTCCACTGCCGTCTGCTACAAGCAGGCCTGAGGCCTGCCCCACCACAGGGCTTTGTCCTGTGACCGTCGTCCAGTCTCTTTTTTTAATGTGCTGCTGCTACTACTACTACTACCACCCTTGCTGTCTGTGTTGGCTACCTCTACTACCACCAATACACCTCCACTGCCATCTGCTACAAGCAGGCCTGCCCCACCACAGGGCTTTGTCCTGTGACTATCCAGTGTCTTTTAATGTGCTGCTACTACTACTACCACCCTTGCTGTCCGTTGCCTACCTCTACTACCACCAATACACCTCCACTGCTGTCTGCTACAAGCAGGCCTGAGGCCTGCCCCACCACAGGGCTTTGTCCTGTGACTGTCCAGTCTCTTTTAATGTGGTGAGGCTACTACTACTACTACCACCCTTGCTGTCCGTTGGCTACCTCTACTACCACCAATACACCTCCACTGCCGTCTGCTACAAGCAGGCCTGCCCCACCACAGGGCTTTGTCCTGTGACTGTCCAGTCTCTTTTAATGTGCTGCTGCTACTACTACTACCACCCTTGCTGTCTGTTAGCTACCTCTACTACCACCAATACACCTCCACTGCCCTCTGCTACAAGCAGGCCTGCCCCACCACAGGGCTTTGTCCTGTGACTGTCCAGTCTCTTTTAATGTGCTGCTACTACTACTACCACCCTTGCTGTCTGTTGGCTACCTCTACTACCACCAATACACCTCCACTGCCGTCTGCTACAAGCAGGCCTACCCCACCACAGGGCTTTGTCCTGTGACTGTCCAGTCTCTTTTAATGTGCTGCTACTACTACCACCCTTGCTGTCCGTTGGCTACCTCTACTATCACCAATACACCTCCACTGCCATCAGCTACAAGCAGGCCTGAGGCCTGCCCCACCACAGGGCTTTGTCCTGTGACTGTCGTCCAGTCTCTTTTTTTAATGTGCTGCTACTACTACTACCACCCTTGCTGTCTGTGTTGGCTACCTCTACTACCAGCAATACACCTCCACTGCCGTCTGCTACAAGCAGGCCTGAGGCCTGCCCCACCACAGGGCTTTGTCCTGTGACCGTCGTCCAGTCTCTTTTTTTAATGTGCTGCTGCTACTACTACTACTACCACCCTTGCTGTCTGTGTTGGCTACCTCTACTACCACCAATACACCTCCACTGCCATCTGCTACAAGCAGGCCTGAGGCCTGCCCCACCACAGGGCTTTGTCCTGTGACTGTCGTCCAGTCTCTTTTTTTAATGTACTGCTACTACTACTACCACCCTTGCTGTCTGTGTTGGCTACCTCTACTACCACCAATACACCTCCACTGCCGTCTGCTACAAGCAGGCCTGAGGCCTGCCCCCCCACAGGGCTTTGTCTTGTGACTGTCCAGTCTCTTTTAATGTGCTGCTACTACTAATACTACCACCCTTGCTGTCCGCTGGCTACCTCTACTACCACCAATACACCTCCAGTGCTGTCTGCTACAAGCAGGCCTGCCCCACCACATGGCTTTTTCCTGTGATTGTCCAGTCTCTTTTAATGTGCTGCTACTACTACTACCACCCTTGCTGTCCGTTGGCTACCTCTACTACCACCAATACACCTCCACTGCTGTCTGCTACAAGCAGGCCTGAGGCCTGCCCCACCACAGGGCTTTGTCCTGTGACTGTCCAGTCTCTTTTAATCTGCTGCTACTACTACTACTACTACTACCACCCTTGCTGTCCGTTGGCTACCTCTACTACCACCAATACAACTCCACTGCCGTCTGCTACAAGCAGGCCTGAGGCCTGCCCCACCACAGGGCTTTGTCCTGTGACTGTCGTCTAGTCTCTTTTTTTAATGTGCTGCTACTACTACTACCAGTCTACCACCCTTGCTGTCTGTGTTGGCTACCTCTACTACCACCAATACACCTCCACTGCCATCTGCTACAAGCAGGCCTGGAGGGCTTGTCAAAAGCCATTGCTTGTTGCTTTTACATCCATGTATGGAAGAACCCCGGCAGGCATCTGCCAATAAAAAGGGTAAATTTTTGGAGGGCTTGTCAAAAGCCATTGCTTGTTGCTTTTACATCCATGTATGGAAGAACCCCGGCAGGCATCTGCCAATAAAAAGGGTAAATTTTTTGAGGGCTTGTCAAAAGCCATTGCTTCTTCTTTTACCACCTTATATGTATGAACCCTGGCAGGCATCTGCCGCCAAAAATGGTTAATTTTTGTACCTTTTTAACAATGCATTAAGCATACAACATGCACAAGTGCAGTGGTTTCTGTTAGTTATCACCGTGTCCCATCCGTTTTCCTCTAGCCATACATGTTGGCGTAACTTTGACACTAACTTTGCCTTAAAGACAGCTCAAAAGTACTTGGATACACTCATGGGTGACCTAAGAGTGTTATACAGGGCTTCTAGGGCTTTTAAACAGTGTTATACACGATTTTTAGGGGCTTTCTTGTATTACAGGTTCGGTCAGAACTAGTTCGGTCCGAATCGAACTTTTTCATGAAATTCGGCGAACCCGCCAAACCGAACTTTTCATAAGTTCGCTCATCTCTACTGGAGACACACACCCCGAAAGTAGTTAAAAAGATTCTCCCGGGTATGGCGATGCCATATATGTGGAGGTAAACTGCTGTCTGGGCACACTGTAGGGCTCAGAACGGAGGAAGTGCTATTTGGCTTTTGGAGTGCAGATTTTGCTTGGTTGTAGTTTTGTTTGGAGATTTTTGCAGGCGGGAAATCTGCCTCAAAATTCCGTTTGTAATTTTGAGGCAGATTTTCCTCTGCCTGCATGCGGATTTTCGCTACGTTTTTCGCCCGCGGTCGTTGAGCGCCGCAGGCATAAAGCGCTGTGAAATACACTTTCTCTGCCTCCCATTGATGTCAATGGGAGGTCAGAGGCATAAACGCCCGAATATAGGGCATGTCCGGCTCGCGGGAAAAAACCGCCTCCCATTGAAATCAATGGGAGGCATTTTCAGCCCTTTTTTGCCGTGTTTTGCGGCGCGGTTTCCGAGTAAAAAAAACTTGACAAAAAACTCAGTGTGAACAACCCCTTACTGGTATTTTAGTTTATAATGTGGGGACATATGTAAGCTGTGCAGAGTACATCAGGGTATAATAAGGTGGTGTAATAATGGTAAAAAAATAAAATAAAATTACCCATAGATGTTTGTTATTCTGTGGAGCAATCATTTCTGCACAGACCAGTGTCGCACTGATAAATGGTGTCCTTACATATTCCCCTTTTGGTCCACACTCTGCACCTTTTCAGCTTGGGGAATTTTGCTTGGAAAGTGTCATTCTGGGATGATACGGTCACCCTCGCTTCCAGCAGATATGTTTGAGCCCCCTCCTTCCTGGTTCCCAAATATTAGGGCCTTGATAATTGTCTCTTGAAACAGAAGAAATGTTCCCCTCAGACTCGCACATCTACACTACTATTCAAAAGTTTGGGGTCACCCAGACAATTTTGTGTTTTCCATGAAAACTCACACTTATATTTATCAAATGAGTTGCAAAATGACTAGAAAATATAGTCAAGACATTGACAAGGTTAGAAATAATGTTTTTTATTTGAAATAATAATTTTCTCCATCAAACTTTGCTTTTGTCAAAGAATGCTCCATTTGCAGCAATTACAGCATTGCAGACCTTTGGCATTCTAGCTGTTAATTTGCTGAGGTAATCGGGAGAAATTTCACCCCATGCTTCCAGAAGCCCCTCCCACAAGTTGGATTGGCTTGATGGGCACTTCTTGCGTACCATACGGTCAAGCTGCTCCCACAACAGCTCTATGGGGTTGAGATCTGGTGACTGCGCTGGCCACTCCATTACAGATAGAATACCAGCTGCCTGCTTCTTCCCTAATTAGTTCTTGCATAATTTGGAGGTGTGCTTTGGGTCATTGTCCTGTTGTAGGATGAAATTGGCTCCAATCAAGCGCTGTCCACAGGGTATGGCATGGCGTTGCAAAATGGAGTGATAGACTTCCTTATTCAAAATCCCTTTTACCTTGTACAAATTTCCCTCTTTACCAGCACCAAAGCAACCCCAGACCATCACATTACCTCCACCATGCTTGACAGATGGCGTCAGGCACTCTTCCAGCATCTTTTCAGTTGTTCTGCGTCTCACAAATGTTCTTCTGTGTGATCCAAATACATCAAACTTCGATTCGTCTGTCCATAACACTTTTTTCCAATCTTCCTCTGTCCAATGTCTGTGTGCTTTTGCCCATATTAATCTTTTCCTTTTATTAGCCAGTGTCAGATATGGCTTTTTCTTTGCCACTCTGCCCTGAAGGCCAGCATCCCGGAGTCGCCTCTTCACTGTAGACGTTGACACTGGCGTTTTGCGGGTACTATTTAATGAAGCTGCCAGTTGAGGACCTGTGAGGCGTCTATTTCTCAAACTAGAGACTCTAATGTACTTGTCTTGTTGCTCAGTTGTGCAGCGGGGCCTCCCACTTCTCTTTCTACTCTGGTTAGAGCCTATTTGTGCTGTCCTCTGAAGGGAGTAGTACACACCGTTGTAGGAAATCTTCAGTTTCTTGGCAATTTCTCGCATGGAATAGCCTTCATTTCTAAGAACAAGAATAGACTGTCAAGTTTCACATGAAAGCTCTCTTTTTTTAGCCATTTTGAGAGTTTAATCGAACTCACAAATGTAATGCTCCAGATTCTCAACTAGCTCAAAGGAAGGTCAGTTTTATAGCTCCTCTAAACAGCAAAACTGTTTACAGCGGTGCTAACATAATTGCACAAGGGTTTTCAAGTGTTTTCTAATCATCCATTAGCCTTCTAACACAGTTAGCAAACACAATGTACCATTAGAACACTGGAGAGATGGTTGCTGGAAATGGGCCTCTATACACCTATGTAGATATTGCATTAAAAACCAGACGTTTGCAGCTAGAATAGTCATTTACCACATTAACAATGTATAGAGTGTATTTCTGATTAATTTAATGTTATCTTCATTGAAAAAAACTGTGCTTTTCTTTCAAAAATAAGGAAATTTCTAAGTGACCCTAAACTTTTGAACGGTAGTGTACATATTTTTCCTTTCTGAATTATGGGAGCCATAACTTATTTTATTTTTTCATAGACATAGTTGTATGAGGGCTGCTTTTTGCGGGAGGAGCTGTCGTTTTTATTGGTATCATTTTTGGGTATTTGCGAGTTTTTTGGGAGACAAGGTGACAAAAAACACGCCGCTTGGGCCCACAACAACTGGTCCACCTCCATCTATCTCCCAGCGCTTCACTGCTGACAGCTAAACAGGTGTAATGGCGCGGGGTGTGGACCCACTGGGCCGTACCGCGTAGCGGTATAGCAGATGGCCAAACAGGTACAATGCAATGTCTATAGTTCAGAAAGGGTACCTGAGGCATTGTAGACAGTAGGGGTAGATTCAGGCTAAGATGAGGCTCTGACAGTAGACAGACACCCGGCGGGGTGCGACACAATAGATGCAGCGGAGGGCACAACACGACTCCAACTCTTGACGGCACAGAGGCACGGTAGCACGGGATACAGGGTACAGGCAGCAGGAACGAGTAACACCGGGAACTGGCAAACACTAGGAGACCATTTGCAATGACAAACTTTAGGTAACACAACAACGCTCAGGCAAGGATCGAGAGGGCAGAGCCCCTTTTATAGTCCCAAAGCATTCTGGGCTAATTGCAGTATTCTGCAACTGTGCGGGAACTGGCCTTTAAGGCCGTGCACTCGCGGGCGCGTGCGCCCTGCGGAGACAGTGTCCGAACCAGGAAGTGAGTGCCGGCGTCTCTCAAGAGGGAGATGCCGCCGGGAACTCACTCGTCCATGGCCGCGGCCATCACAGGGTAAGTCAAGACGACGGTCCGTGGCCATAGACGTTACAACAGGTCTGGAGCAGCTCAACTAGCCAAAAAAATCCTCTAACCGAGATGCTCAGAGTGGTTGGAAACACTCTTCCTGCAGTCCCGGGAGCTAAGTCCTCATTGGAGGACATATGCGACTGCTCCTGCTCCATAAACCTACCTTCTCCCTCACTTCTCTTTTGGGTGCCACTAATTGTAATGGATAGAAAGGAGTCCTATCAAACAGGTGACACAGTTGCAGAGACAATGCCGCCATTTTCTACCCACACAGTGGAGGCCAGGTGGACCTGCAGACCTGCGTACTATAAGTGGCAGATCCTTCCCTGCTCCTGGGTCCTCCTGTGGCTGATGCTGCTATCTTTCTTTATCCACAAGAGACTGTAAGTACAGGGATTTGCCTTTACTGTAGCTTTATCTTCTTCACCTTACCATTATTCCAGGGTGAACTAGGCAAACTCTAACAACTGATCTTCTCTCTTTCTCCCTGAGGGATACTAGACATATAGAGTTTATCACACAACTGTACTGGAATATCCTGCAATGTTTGCAGAATTAATCTGTAAGCAGGCTTAGTCAAAGGTGCCTTTTATTCTTTTATTGACTGCATTGCACTACTTCAACCCTCCCCCTTTCATTATCCTAACTACTTGAGGCCATGCAATAATTGGATATTTCTCCTTCGTGATGTAATAACTATACCCTAGAAGGGAGGATAATCCACTTCACATATTTCCTTATTGTGTTATTCTCTTGGGATGGACTTATACCTTGAGACCTTCAGTTGAGTTCCACAGTCATGGTGAGACGTAATACCATTAGCCAAAATCTCTCCCAAGCTACCAACCTTTTACAAATGGCCCCTGAAATGCAAAAAAAAAAGGAGACAAACTTACCTGCTCAACAATGGCTTACCAAACTCCAAAGTCTGCTGACTCCCAATTTATCTGAGAGCTCACTGACATTCTCACCTAGTCCGGGAGAACCCTTCACATCAGGGTGTACCTATGTCATGGCTATGGTAGAGGAAGTGTCTCATCTCATGATACCGCTATTCGACAAAAGGCTAGAAACACTTCCCAAATTTATAAACAATACTCTCATACAAATTACCTCTAACATGCATTACGTCTGAGCAGCCGACTATTAACCAACGTTCACAGACTGCTAGACAGACTAGAGAACAGGAGTAGAAGCAATAACTTAACAACTTTTCTCGCTGTGGATGTGATGAAAGCTTTACATCTCCTGTCCGACCATGTGCTTACCCCAACTGAGCAAGCCAATAGACTGAGAAGGGAAGCCAATGAGATATACGCTCGTTCAAGAGCCACCATTGCTAAGATTTTTTCATTTCTTTCCTAAAGAAAACATCATTCCAGTCTACAAACGTGCTGGCACTCTCGAAGTGAGAGTCCACAAGCTGCTGATTATTCAAGATTTTTCTGCTATGGTCACACAGAACAGTAAGACCTTTTCCACAGTTTGCAAATGTCTTGTAGAAAAAAAAGACATTCGATTTCAATAAGGGTATGTTCACACGCAGAGTCCAAAACGTCTCAAAATATGGAGCTGTTTTTTGTGCCACTCGCTATTTTCGCTGCGTTTTTCGCTGTGTTTTTTTACGGCCGTTTTTGGAGCCTTTTTCAATAGAGTCTATGAAAAACGGCTCCAAAAACGTCCCAAGAAGTGTTCTGCACTTCTTTTTCCGCAGCCGTTTTTTTATGCGTAAAAAACGCAGTGAAAAACGCTCCATCATAAACAGAACGCCGTTTTCCCATTGAAATCAATGGGCAGATGCATGGAGGCGTTCTGCCTCCGATTTTTCGGCCGTTTACGGCCGAAAAACGGCCGAAAAATGGCCGAAAATAGGCCGTGTGAACATACCCTAACAGTACCTGGCCAAACGGTTGCACACTGTTTTTTGATGATCCAGAAGAAGCTTTTTGAATTTGTTGTATTTTCTGTTGAAACTGTTTAATGTGTTTGTAACCTTTGTCTGGCCCCAGGCAGACATGTAGAACTATGTCACTTGACCTGGCCTCCTTGACCCATGCTCGCTGGGACAAGATGTCTGGAGATCCGTATGCAGCTATAACAACTTATTCAATGCTGCATACAGGTATTGGATTATTACACACCACCACACACTCATACTTACTCTAGCTCAATATCTTAAAATGGAACGCAGCACGGTTAAATTCTCCCATTAAATGTAAGCGGGTTCTATCTCACTGCACTCGGTCCAACCCTATATCACACTACTACATGAGCCCCACTGGGTGTCAGGACACCCATGCTTCTTAAAGGTACCCTGGATCGCACAGTTTATTGCAGCTACCTACATAAACAAAACCCTACAACACAATATCCATGAAAAAATCATAGATCCTAATGGTCAATATATTTTCCTGGATTTCACCATATATTCTCACTACAGTAAAATCCTGAGCATCTATGCCCCTACCCATTCCAACACAGTTTTCTACTCAGAAATTCTTATTCTTTTACTAACAAAAAGGTCTAATTTCTCCACAGCAACACGACTCCAACAAATACAGCACGGGATACAGGATACAGGTAGCAGGGCACGGGAACAATCGGAACAGGATAAAACTAAAGGACCATTTGCTAAGACTAACATGGGTATACACAACAACGCTCAGGCAAGGAGCTAAAGGGCAGGGCCCTTTTTATAGTCCAGGGTGATCATGGGCTAATTTGTAACTTTTTACATGTGCGCGCTGGCTCTTTAAGGCCCGAGCATGCGTGTGCACCCTACGGGACACAGCAGAGCGGAGCGGAAGTGAGTGCTGGTGTCTCCTAGGAAGGAGATATCGGCCAGCACTCACATGTCCATGGCCGCGGCAGTCGAGGGGTAAGTCGAAACGACAGTCCGCGGCCGTGGGCGTTACAATAAATTTCTAAGTCGGCAGGCACAGTGAGCCTAATTTTGCTTCAGGAACGATAAAAAGACTTTGTCCGTAATTACGGGCCCATTCGTTTCTATGGCATCCATGCCGTAGAAACCTGCCAAAAAAATAGGACATGTCCTATTTTTTTATTTTACGGACCGTGCTCCCATATTTTATAATGCTAGCATGGCCCGGAAAAATGGCCGGCTGTCCGCGGCTGGCCGTGCACGTAGTTACGGGTTGTAGTTATGGGCATGGTCTTGTGCATGAAGCCTAACACAGCACTTTTGGTACTAATCCAAAAGTTTAAGACTTTAATGTTAGTGAGTAGACTCCAGAAGTTTCTGCACAGAACTCTCACCTCGTCCCAACTAGGTTTTCTTAAAGGTAGACACTCGACTAAAGTGGTCCACATGGCCATTCCTGCCACAGTACAAGGGAAACACAAATCCTCCATACCAAAGATGCTTCTCAGCCTGAATTCTGAGAAAGCATTTTACACAGTCTCCTAGCAATATCTAGATACTACATTCCAATATAGGAACTTTGGTGCTATTTTAAACACTTTTAAACTTTTATATTTATACATTTTTTTACAAACACTCTATGTCCACACTTCCACCACTTTCAATGGATTTAACACTCCTCCGATTACCCTATATCGCGGCACTAGAGAGGGTTGCCACTTATCGTACCTTTATTAACCTGTTCTTGGCCACGTTAATTTGACTCATTCATGTAGACAACTCCCTAAGTGGAATCTCACTGGGATCTTAGGAAATCAGGATCTCCACTTTCGCTGATGACCCCCTTTTTTTCTGTTATACCCTAGACAGACGTTGCCGAAAGCTCTTGAACTTATTGCAGTAAATGGTACACTCTTTGTTTTTCCATTAACCTGGATAAATCAGAAGCTCTAAATTCTTAAGGGTCCAGTGATACCAATTTGGGGATCCAGTATTTTCTTTAAAAAAGCCCCTGTCCTACATTAAATACTTAGGAGTCTTTAAACCACCTAATCCACAAACTCTATACAATTCGAATATAACACTAGAAATTACCTCAATATCCAACACCTTACAAAGATGGAAGGGTTTTACCCTATCCTTAGTTGGCAGGGCTAACCTTTTAAAGATGGTTCTATTCCAAAAACGGTTATACTTCTTTCAGACGCTACCCATATAGAGTATTTAAAGCCTCGTGATGAAAGGAAAATGAATGTCCTTCACAAATCTTTTATTTGGAATGGGAAAGAAATAAAAATAGCTTTGCAACCTAAATAGACTGGTGGGCTAAACTTCCATAACATTCGACATAAAAATATACTTATCTGACCAGGCGATGTTTTTCCATTTCTTAGTGATCCAATTATTGCACTTTTTTCCCCACTAAAGTCTTGCCTCTCTATTTTCCTTAGACAGCAATGGCACTCTAACTGGTTGTCTGCTGTTATAGCCCATCCCACATCTTGACACCCCCTTCTGATTTTCATCTCTTTTGTGGATGAGTTTTTGACGTCCACAGTATCCCCTTTCCCTGGATGTTTTTCACACCATTCTGGGTATACATTCGAGAAATCCACACAAGAATAGCAGTTTTTGAAATACTGACCCCAGTTAGTCTAGAACTGATGTCAATGCCTCATTCAAATTCACTTGATTTTTGCATTCTAATGTGGAATCACAATGAAACTGAGCAACGGAAAACGTGGTCACTTGATTTTATGTGGCATGCCGGGGTCCCGTGTCTAATATCCATAACAAGGAAGCTCCAATCGTGAATGGGCAGGTATCTCAAATAAAAGTAGCCATGTAGTATGTATATATATATATATATATATATATATATATACATACACTACCGTTCAAAAGTTTAGGGTCACTTAGAAGTTTCCTTATTTTTGCAAGAAAAGCACAGTTTTTTTCAATGAAGATAACATTAAATGAATCAGAAATACACTCTATACATTGTTAATGTGCTAAATGACTATTCTAGCTGCAAACGTCTGGTTTTTAATGCAATATCTACATAGGTGTATAGAGGCCCATTTCCAGCAACCATCACTCCAGTGTTCTAATGGTACATTGTGTTTGATAACTGTGTGAGAAGGCTAATGGATGATTAGAAAAAACTTGAAAACCCTTGTGCAATTATGTTAGCACCGCTGTAAACAGTTTTGCTGTTTAGAGCAGCAATAAAACTGACCTTCCTGTGAGCCAGTTCAGAATCTGGAGCATTACATTTGTGGGTTTGATTAAACTCTCAAAATGGCTAGAAAAAGAGAGCTTTCATGTAAAACTCGACAGTCTATTCTTGTTCTTAGAAATGAAGGCTATTCCATGCGAGAAATTGCCAAGAAACTGAAGATTTCCTACAACGGTGTGTACTGGCAGCTTCATTAAATAGTACCCGCAAAACGCCAGTGTCAACGTCTACAGTGAAGAGGCAACTCAGGGATGCTGGCCTTCAGGGCAGAGTGGCAAAGAAAAAGCCATATCTGAGACTGGCTAATAAAAGGAAAAGATTAATATGGGCAAAAGCACACAGACATTGGACAGAGGAAGATTGGAAAAAAGTGTTATGGACAGACGAATCGAAGTTTGAGGTGTTTGGATCACACAGAAGAACATTTGTGAGACGCAGAACAACTGAAAAGATGCTGGACGAGTGCCTGTCGCCATCTGTCAAGCATGGTGGAGGTAATGTGATGGTCTGGGGTTGCTTTGGTGCTGGTAAAGTGGGAGATTTGTACAAGGTAAAAGGGATTTTGAATAAGGAATGCTATCACTCCATTTTGCAACGCCATGCCATACCCTGTGGACAGCGCTTGATTGGAGACAATTTCATCCTACAACAGGACAATGACCCAAACCACACCTCCAAATTATGCAAGAACTATTTAGGGAAGAAGCCGGCAGCTGGTATTCTATCTGTAATGGAGTAGCCAGCACAGTCACCAGATCTCAACCCCATAGAGCTGTTGTGGGAGCAGCTTGACCGTATGGTACGCAAGAAGTGCCCATCAAGCCAATCCAACTTGTGGGAGGGGCTTCTGGAAGCATGGGGTGAAATTTCTCCCGATTACCTCAGCAAATTAACAGCTAGAATGCCAAAGGTCTGCAATGCTGTAATTGCTGCAAATGGAGCATTCTTTGACGAAAGCAAAGTTTGAAGGAGAAAATTATTATTTCAAATAAAAATCATTATTTCTATCCTTGTCAATGCCTTGACTATATTTTCTAGTCATTTTGCAACTCATTTGATAAATATAAGTGTGAGTTTTCATGGAAAACACAAAATTGTCTGGGTGACGCCAAACTTTTGAACGGTAGTGTATATATGCGTGGTGCCTGTAAAGAAGGTGTAAGAGTAGCCAGACCTTACTAGAGATACATGGTACCATGGAGGAGTTTGTATCATAAATAAGGACACTAAAAAAAAAAAATATTCACTATTTCCACAAAAATTATCTAATATGCTGTAATAAAACTAGCAATAATATCCACTGAATGTATCCCCTGACCCTGAATAGTTCCAATTAAAAAGGAAAGGTGCATTGTTTTTTATTATTATTTTGTTTTAATTATAAAATTTTCTTCTATAAATCTTAGGTTCAAAATTCTGTGTTGATTGCTTTTTTAATGTATCTTTATAGCAGTCAGAGCTCAGTTTTTTCTGATAAATGGGTGGTCCGGAGAGATAACATTGATGGCCTATCCTTGAATGGGAGAAGACTGTAATACTGTGAACCTCCGCTACAAGTTTGTCTGCGTTTTACAGTATAAAGCAGGAATCACATACTCTGCCTTCATTAATCACAGAGATCAGTGCATGCAGGGATCCAGAGAAATGTGCAGCTGTACAGAGATGCAAAGAACCTTGCAGTCTAACAGCAAATAACCAAATAACCAAAATTAAAAGCATCCCCTAAGAGTGAGAAAAAGGGGGACAATTGGACAGCTAATCTTCTGACAGTGAACAGAGTAAGAAATATAAAATGGACTGACCATCTGGATGCATAGTGAGTATACCCTTTGTTAATTTACATTCCATACCAGTTTTCTTCGATAAAGAGTTCCTTGAGAAACGCAGTGTAGTGAGCAGTCCGTTAAGAGATGGTATCCTTGAAAAGTTGTTATCATCATCAGTGTTACCTGCGGGACTGTGCACATTCTACAGCCCTTGGACTCCGTTTTGCAGAAGCAGCTTTAGGTGTCATATGTTTGCCTCAACAACCAGACTGACCTGTCTAACGCTGCTTGAGAATTTCATCAGGAGGTGCGGGTTAGGGTACTATTACATGGCCCGGCACGGGCCCCGTATTAACGAGCGCCAATCAGCGAGACATCTCGTTGATAGGCACTCGTTTGCTCCTATCACACAGAGCAATGATTGGATATGTATAGGGACGAGCGCTCGTTCCTACGTTAACCGGTCCATATACATTTTTATCATGTCAGCAGAGTATCTCCTTGATTACACAGCGAAATGTACTGCCGACAACAATGATTTGTAATTCTGCATAAAAGGGAAAATCAGCCAAGGAACGAGCATTTGCTCATTCATCGGGCAGATCGTTGCCCTGATGACAAAGGGGCAATGATCGGGAACTAGCGTTCATATGAGCGATCGCTTGCCCGAACATTGGCCCGTCTAAGAGGGCCTTTCGTGTTCATGAAATTAATTCAAGTAAAGATTAATTGTATTCTGATCTAGCAACAACCTCTTAATGTTGATAAGGCCTCCGCCACACCAGCTGACTTCTTGAATAGAGCTGGAAAAAGTGTAAGTTTTTAGCCACTAGGACCCATGGAGGTGTGAGCAGGATGCTAAGGGAGAGTATAGCAAGGAGCCTGGTGTACTCCAGGGGGGAAGATCTATTAACTTAGCTCTTTGGTAATAAGTAGCTTCCGCTGGGACCCTCAAAAGCACCATAGTAATGAACGGACCCCAAGGCCTACAGACGTCTCATCACATCTGCATCTTGGTGTGACTCCTGCAGTGGTATAGGTTAGGTCCGAGGTCTGGGCTCATGGCAACCCACACTGCTCCAGTTTGTGCCGATCAAATAGTCTTCTACATCATTTCAACTCGTTGCTGTTTACTGTCTCTATAAACGACTACCTATGCTGAATGTAGCCTATGCAATCTTCACTTATTGTTTGATAATTCTACTTGTACTTTTCTGTTTAACCTGTTTTTTACTAAATGCAGTTATAATAAATGTGACATGAATAAAAAAGTCTCATACTAATTTGTGACCTTAGCCTTCATAATAGGTTGAACTGATAAGTATTTACTTGACTAAAGCGTGAAAGAAATTATATTCTGATTACTGTAACATTATCAGAGATATTTACATGAAAATATATACAGAATTTGAATGACTATGTAAACTGCTAGTGAAATTGGCAGTCTTTCTCTTCTTGCCTTCAGTTAGTACATACAGTGAAGGAAATAACTATTTGATCCCTTGCTGATTTTTTAAGTTTGCCCACTGTCAAAGACATGAACAGTCTAGAATTTTTAGGCTAGGTTAATTTTACCAGTGACAGATAGATCATATAAAAAAAAAAAAAGAAAATCACATAGTGAAAATTATATATATTTATTTGCATTGTGCACAGAGAAATAAGTATTTGATCCCCTACCAACCATTAAGAGTTCAGCCTCCTCCAGACCAGTTACATGCTCCAAATCAACTTGGTGCCTGCATTAAAGACAGCTGTCTTACATGGTCACATGTATAAAAGACTCCTGTCCACAGACCCAATTAATGAGTCTGACTCTAACCTCTACAACATGGGCAAGACCAAAGAGCTTTCTAAGGATGTCAGGGACAAGATCATAGACATGCACAAGGCTGGAATGGGCTAAAAAACCATAAGTAAGACGCTGGGTAAGAAGGAGACAACTGTTGGTGCAATAGTAAGAAAATGGAAGACATACAAAATGACTGTCAATCGACATCGATCTGGGTCTCACCAAGAAAACCATTGGTAATACATTACGCCGTAATGGATTAAAATCCTGCAGTGCCCGCAAGGTCCCCCTGCTCAAGAAGGCACATGTACAGGCCTGTCTGAAGTTTGCAAATGAAAATCTGGATGATTCTGAGAGTGATTGGGAGAAGGTGCTGTGGTCAGATGAGACTAAAATTGAGCTCTTTGGCATTAACTCAACTTGCCGTGTTTGGAGGAAGAGAAATGCTGCCAAAGAACACCGTCCCCACTGTCAAGCATGGAGGTGCAAACATTATGTTTTGGGGGTGTTTCTCTGCTAAGGGCACAGTACTACTTCACCGCATCAATGGGAGAATGGATGGAGCCATGTACCATCAAATCCTAAGTGACAACCTCCTTCCCTCCACCAGGACATTATAAATGTCTCGTGGCTGGGTCTTCCAGCACGACAATGACCCGAAACATACAGCCAAGGCAACAAAGGAGTGGCTCAAAAAGAGGCACATTAAAGTCATGGAGTGGCCTAGCCAGTCTCCAGACCTTAATCCCATCGAAAACTTATGGAGGGAGCTGAAGATCCGAGTTGCCAAGCGACAGCCTCTAAATCTTAATGATTTACAGATGATCTGCAAAGAGGAGTGGGCCAAAATTCCATCTAACATGTGTGCAAACCTCATCATCAACTACAAATAACGTCTGACCACTGTGCTTGCCAACAAGGGTTTTGCCACCAAGTATTAAGTCTTGTTTGCCAAGGGGATCAAATACTTATTTCTCTGTGCACAATGCAAATAAATATATATAATTTTGACAATGCGATTTTCTGTTTTTTTTTAAATATAATCTATCTCTCACTGGTAAAATTAACCCAGCCTAAAAATTCTAGACTGTTCATGTCTTTGACAGTGGGCAAACTTACAAAATCAGCAAGGGATCAAATACTTATTTCCTTCACTGTATTTGTCCATCATGATCCTTTTATTTTCTTGTTCACCTCAACTGTACATAAAAGTATATGCAGTACATCTATATATACATGATTTATATATGTATCGGTAATCGTTGTATCTGAGAGCTGTACAAACACTCTTTAATTATAAAACAGTAACTGAACACTTAAAGGCCTCTGTAAAGAAGAACAATGTATATTTTCCTTGGAAGAATATATTGTTTTCTTGTTTATGGGTTTCCATTTTTGTCGGTAGATTAATATATTTATAGAATGCACTTTAGGAAGAAAAAGATACACGGCACTCGCCATTCAATAAAATTTCTTCTTTTATTAGCTTTTTGGGGCCTTGACAAAGCGTGGGCACATACAAAATGGCCGTAAGCTTTTGCTCCACATCCCATTGCTGCTTTTTTTCTAATAAAAGAAGAAATTTTACTGAATGGTGAGTGTTGTGGATCTTTTTTGGTCCTAAAGTGCATTCCTACCTCTGTATGCCGCAGAGCACCCCCTGTTGCTTACTTACACCACTGCGTCCTACTGAGGGATCGTGCATGGTTCTGGGATATATGGTGCTCCGAGAGACAGGACAGTGCTAGTCAGTTTTCTTACTCTTCAATATTGATCAATATATTTATATTGTTCATGTGCCTGCTTATTTTTGGATGCATTTCTGCACATTAAACTTTTCCCATCATCCGCATACAATGATGCACACATGCAGGGGCGTAACTAGGAAAGACTGGGCCCCATAGCAAACTTTTGACTGGGCCCCCCCTCCCCTGGGTATCACACAACCCCCCCTTGTAGATAGTGCCTCCCTATAGATTCCGCCACAACCGTCCCCTATAGATAGCACCATACAGCCCCCCTGTAGATAACGCCATACAGCCCTCCCCAGTAGATAACGCCATACAGCCCCCCCTGTAGATAACGCCATACAGCCCTCAACCCCCCCTCAAAAAAAAAAATATAGTGTGTCCTACAAAAGAGATGTATCCCCTATCCACAGGATACATGTGTGATCGCTGGCAGCGACAAGGAGAACGGGGGACTTACGGTCTCCATGAGTTCTCCATGAGAAACCTCGGACTTCCAGGGTCTGCGCAGTTCAATAAAAATGAAAGGAGCGCTGGTCACGCATGCGCACAAGCGCGACCGGTGCACAATTCATTTCTATGGAGCTGCCGACAGACCCCGGAAGTCCAAGGTTTGTCATGGAAAACTTCGGGGGACTTTCGGTCCCCCCTTTCTCTTTATCACTGGGCGTCCCAGCGATCCCACATGTATCCCCTATCTTGTGGATAGGGGATGCATGTCTTTTGTAGAAACAACCCCTTCAGTGGTGTCGCGCTGTAGCAGCCATACGTAACTGCACACATAGTTTATTACCTAAAAAAAACACTTTTAATATAATCCTGTTGGACATTCAAGGATATTTCCTAAGATTGCTGGCACCTTTTTTCCCCATTGGGAACAATTACAGACACATTATGAATGCAATTTAACCATGATTCGCACAACTGAAAGACACTGTGTAGCTCTAGTCTTAATGATTCACTGATGAGGGTGATTGTACATACAATAATTTCATTACATGGCGGCTACTTATAATGTAGAAATAATATAAAAGAAAATAGGTTACCTAAAACTGTTTTATGCTGTAGTAGGGTTTTACACTAACGGCCAAAAACTATTTTTAAAGAGGCTCTGTCACCAGATTTTGCAACCCCTATCTGCTATTGCAGCAGATAGGCGCTGCAATGTAGATTACAGTAACGTTTTTATTTTTTAAAAACGAGCATTTTTGGCCAAGTTATGACCATTTTTGTAGTTATGCAAATGAGGCTTGCAAAAGTCCAAGTGGGTGTGTTTAAAAGTAAAAGTCCAAGTGGGCGTGTATTATGTGCGTACATCGGGGCGTTTTTAATACTTTTACTAGCTGGGCGTTCTGATGAGAAGTATCATCCACTTCTCTTCAGAACGCCCAGCTTCTGGCAGTGCAGATCTGTGACGTCACTCACAGGTCCTGCATCGTGTCGGCCACATCGGCGCCAGAGGCTACAGTTGATTCTGCAGCAGCATCAGCGTTTGCAGGTAAGTAGCTACATCGACTTACCTGCTAACGCCGATGCTGCTGCAGAATCAACTGAAGCCTCTGGTGCCGATGTGTCCTCGCTCGTCTGACACGATGCAGGACCTGTGAGTGACGTCACAGCGTGATCTGGCATTAGCTGGGCATTCTGAAGAGAAGTGGATGATACTTCTCATCAGAATGCCCAGCTAGTAAAAGTATTAAAAACGACCCGATGTACGCACATAATACACGCCCACTTGGACTTTTACTTTTAAACACACCCACTTGGACTTTTGCAAGCCTCATTTGCATAACTACAAAAATGGTCATAACTTGGCCAAAAATGCTCGTTTTTTAAAAAATAAAAACGTTACTGTAATCTACATTGCAGCGCCTATCTGCTGCAATAGCAGATAGGGGTTGCAAAATCTGGTGACAGAGCCTCTTTAAGAATGAGTGATAAGTGTCCTAATCGATATGGCAGGTTTCTCTTGGTTTGAACTAATCACTTTTAGTTCCATAAACAAAACAATTGTAGAATCTTTTTGATTTTCGATGTGTATGGCCAGCTTTAGTTCATCGGTAATCGTTGCATGACTGTGAAATAAGTAAGTATACCCCAATTATAAAGAATGGTACCAGTGGGTCCAATCTTTTAGACGAAAAAATATTTTGTCACCATGAAAAAACACAGATTAATAAGTGGAAAACTAAATCACCTGTGGACAAGTAATAAAATTGCCAAAGGAGAAACAGATAAGACGTGAGGGGAAAAGGAAAGAGGGGAGTTCGTTTTTTTTTTTTTTTTAAACTTTAAAAAAAAAATAGGTATTTATGATATCAGTGTATGATGGATGACACTGTATGATTGTACCATGAAACAAGGCATTATTTTTTATATCCCATCCCGTGCAAAACCTTCCTACTGCTCATAAGGTTTAACCAAATTATGTTGAAGTCCACTGTAGATGACAGCGAGAGGCTCCATAGTGGTGAAAGGGTCCAGGCAACAATGTGCTTCTATGAGATAATTTGATAGAATAGTTACAGTATGAAGTAAAATGTAGTGCACTTCAAAGTGTCTCAAGCAACCTCCATATTGATGCATGTTAGGTCTCAAGCACATGGCCAAATTACCAATCCATGTTCTACAAATCCGTAATAAAGCACCGATAGTAGATCAAGGGCCTATACTGTACCTCCGTGTACCTCTGATTTCACATGGCATACGGAGGTGTTTTTTCATGGTACCCATATAAATTTGTGATAAAAATAAAAATCATAGCATGTTCCATGAAATTAAAGTGGTATTTTCCTCTAGAAGTGTTACTACTAGTAAAGAAAATGTTGCCATACAAAGGGACTAAACAATGGTGCACAGAGTGCCTATAGCTTCGAAGTGACTCCATGCGTCGCCATACAGGATGCATACATGCAACTTTGTCATGGTTATGAGGCCTAAATGATTGTCATCACTAGTTATGTTATAAAGGCAATATTGTGTATAGTTGATCTACATAATTAGGACAGGGTTGCCAAACTCCACTTCATTAATTTCTGGACAACTGAGCTAAAAATCATGGACAGACCAAAATTTTTACGCACACATTACAAAATCAATAGCTAGTGATAAACCTTATGTATCCCAACATCCCTGTATATAACCCCCATAATTCCTGTATATAACCCCATCATCCCTCTATATCACCTCCATATTCACGCTATATAACTACCATCATCCCTGTATATAACTGCCATCATCCCTGTATATAACAGCCATCATCGTTGTGTATAACCGCCATCATCGTTGTGTATAACCGCCATCATCCCTGTGTATAACCCCCATCATCCTTGTATACACCAGCCATCATCCCTGCATATAACCCCCATCATCCCTGTGTATTACCCCCATCAACCATGTATACACGGATGATGGGAGTTATATACAGGGATGATCGGGTTATATACAGGAATGATGGAGGTTATATACAGGGATGATGGCTGGCTGGTATATACAGGAATGATGGGTGTTTTATTCAGGGATGATGGGGTTATATACAGGGACCCCATCATGCCCGTATATAACCCCCATCATCCCCGTATATTGCCCCCTCAACCCTGTATATAACCCCCATAATCCATCTATTTAACCTCCCAGCATCTCTGTATATTATTACCCACATCATCCATGGGCACTGTCCTTCACCGTGGCGCACGTTCATTGAGGTAAATCGGGCGGGCATTGAGACCGAAATGAAGAGCAAATGGGGCGGGGTTTGAGGACGCTGTGGACCAATAGGTTGCCTGACAGACAGAAAATTTAAATATGCAGAGGCAGAGCGTGATCTTAGCAGTGGTGGGAATGGAGTCCGGCGGTCCGCCGGTCTCCACCCCACCACCGCTAAAACCGCACTCTGCCTTCTAGTGTAGTGGTGTCACTTAAAAAATAACTCATGGACAGTGTTTTTTTCTGCCGGACGCTGCGGACGGCAGAAAAAAACACCCGTTTTTTGCGGACTGTTCGTGAATTAACAGACGGTTGGCCACCCTGCATTAGGACACTGACAGGGCCAAACATACCATATGTACGACATGTGCAGCTGCACAGGGGCCCAGTATGTTAGGCGGTCCAATGCCTGTCCTATGATCAGCTATTATCTATGTGGTTCATATACAATCTTTTTTTTTTATAGAGCATAGATTCCATTTAATTTCCTTCTAGGGTTATGCAAATATAACACATAAAATATGGTCATATTAAAATCCATCATTTTTGTTTCCATCTTGTTCAATACCTTTATGGATGAGGACTTTTTTACACATGGACTGTTCATACAGGTGCAAAAATGTTCTTTCAATCCTAAATTGAGTTGCACATGTGCGCAAATAACATGAAAGGACAGACCACATTATACTCATTCTGCTATTACAGATTGTGGGTCAACAATATTCTTTTTTGATTGCTAATGTTTTATTGTCTTTTAGTATACTTTGGAATAATAATGGTAATTTATGCAGATATTTTGCATGCATAACAAATAATGAGAAACACCTGCAGAATTTCCCCTTTTCTCTGAGTTTAGCAACTAATTATATTTTAAATAATGGCTACCATTGAACACAATTATCCAAATCACTTTAAGTAATGGAATCTTTTTTAAGGTGTTTCTGAAATTTTAACACAGTTTTTAAATACTCTTCTATTCCAATGTGCAAATTAAAAAAAAAAAAAAACACCAACACACAAAGACTAACAACTATATATCATGAATAAACATGAAAGGATGACACAGGATGTGGTTTGTTTATACAATTCAATAGTTTGTGAAACATTGCGTCTAATTTAAGGCATAGGCTCAGCTATCGACTATGAAGAATATGTTCGGCAAATGCTTAAATGTAAATTCCCTAATTCAATTTTATCAGAATTTCCCACTTTAGCTTAAGAAGATTCCTATAGCGACCTGCAGGCCAACCTAAAAGTTTTGATTCCTCACTTCTGTCTTGCAAATCCATTAGAAGGCAGAGCTATTTAAAATTTACTGTAGCCCGATACCTTAAAGGGAATGTCTTATGAATTTAATTGTATTTTCATTATTTAAATGTGAGTATGTAGAAGAGCAATACAGTTTTGTGTGTGTGTGTGTGTGTGTGTGTGTGTGTGTGTGTGTGTACTGCTTTATGACAGCTGCAGTGAATGAGACTTAATGGTCATAAAAATGTCAATAGACTAATACAGGTAGAAACTCAAGAGGTTGGCACATAGGTTTTCAATTTCATTGCATGTGCAAGGTCAGTTCCTGTCATATACCATACTGTAAAGCAAAATCTTCTATAAAATAAGTGCTTCTTTGTTAGTTCATTATTGCATATATCACAAACGAGCAGAAGTATAAGATTATGTTTTGTTTCTTTTAGTAACTCGGGTAACGGCATCTAACATAATCAATAAGCGACTCATTGTATTATTTAAGTTATTCCTAATCACCTGTGTGTATAGCAGCTGTTGAAAGCATGGGACAGGCAGGAATGCGTCCTGCTTATTGTATCTGATATATGGAAGAATATAATAGACTAATACAGTCTACAGGAAGTTATGGTGTACAGCCCCACCACCAGAGAACAGGGAGTGGCAGGGAAGATGCATACAGTGCCTTAGATGTGTGTATGGTGTATATTGTTGCTATACTGCCTTATAGTGCCATCGAGCTGTCATTAAATGCCCGACCCTTAATGACCGTGTCCCAGGTTACAAAGCAAAGATGACAAGTGAGCTACAGAAAATAGTAAATGTCAGCTTATTGTGTATGCTCTAGTGGTCAGAATTTCAAGATTTTTTTTATATATAAGATAAAAAAAATAAAATAAAGCACAGTGCTACCCTTCCCCCCAAAAAACAATCTGTTTGTATATAAAAATGTGATACCCTTTAAAGGGTTTTATAGTTTGTTAACCCCTTAACGACATACAACATGTATGTGGTAGCCGTTAACTGGAAGTATGGAGCGGTCTTACGGGCTGGGCGCGCTCTATACTCAGCGGGCGATGGCTGTTTAATACAGCCGACACCTCACTGCACGGGCAGAACAAAAGATCACTTCGATTCCACCCGTTTAACACCTTAAATGTCTATCACGACCGCGGCATTTAAATTGTTAGAATCAGGGGGTGGTCCACTCCAACACGCCATAGCCCCCCCCCCCCACAACGCGATCAGGGGGTGCCGATGGTCATCATGGCAGCCTGGGGGCCTAAAGAAGTGTCCCAGGTCTGTCATCTTTGTACTCCTTTGAAGCCCTGCCTCTGGCTGTCAGTATAGCGATAGTATACTGCTTTCCAGTATAGCGATATATAGTATTTTATGCAAGCGATCCAACGATCGCTGGTTCAAGTCCCCTAGGGAGACTAATTAAAAAAGTAAAACATAGTTAATGTTTTTTTTAACGTTCCAAAAAAAAATATTAAAAGTTAAAAGAAACCTTTTCCAATTTTTTCCCTAAAGCACTGTTAAAAAAAATAAGTTAACATGACTCGTATCGCTGCGTCCGTAAAAGTCTGAACTATCACAATATAGCAATGCTTAACCTGCTAAAGGGAACGCCGTAAAAAAATAGAAATAACACGTAAATTGCTGTTTTTTGGTCACCTCAGCTTTCCAACTAAATGGAATAAAAAGTAATCGAAAAGTCGCACGTACCCCAAAACGGTATCGGTAAAAACTACAGCTCACCCCGCAAAATATAAGCTTTGCCGACGCTCTGGCTGGAGATTCTGCTCCTAGAGGGAACCCCCGACGTCAATGTCCAAATATGGAGAGTGAATGTCAGGGGCTTCTCCTTCAGCGGAATTCCCTGCCAGAGCGTTGCCAATGCTCTGGCCGGGGATTCCGCTCCTACAGGGAACCTCTGACATCACTGTCCATATATGGACAGTGATGTCAGGGGCTCCTCCTGGAGTGGAATCCCCGACCACAGCGTGGCCGATGCTCTGGCTGAGTATTCGCTCCTAGAGGGAGCCTCAATGGTGCTATTCTACATGAGGTAGCGGTATGTACAGGGGTTGGTGCTATCTTCAAGGGGTGTGGCTCTATCTACATGGGCACTGTGGCACTAGCTACAGGAGAAATTGTGGTGCTATCTACATGGGCAATGTGTGTGTCACTATCTTCATGGGCACTGGGGCACTATCTACTTGGGCACTGGCACTTTATATGTGGGCACTGGCACTAGGAGAACGTACAGGGGCATTATACTGTATGTGGCAGCTAAGATGGCATTATACTGTATGGGGACAGCTATGGGGCATTATGCTGTATGGTGGCAGCTAAGAGGGCCTTATACTGTATGGGGGCAGCTAAGGAGATATAATACTGTATAGTGGCAGCCATGGGGTCATTATACTGAGTGGGGGCAATTATGGGGGCATTATACTGTATGGGGCAGATATAGGGGCATATCATATTATATGGGGCAGCTGTGGGGGCATTATACTGTATGGAGGCAGCTATGGGGGCATTATAATGTATGGGGGCAGCTGTGGGGGCATAAAGATGTATAGGGCAGCTATGGGGCATTATACTGTATGGTGGCATCAGTATGGGTGTATTATACTGTATGGCAGCATCTGTGTGGGAATTATACTGTATGGGGGAATCTGTGTGGGCATTATAATGTATGGGGACAACTATGGGGGTATTATACTGTATGGGGCAGCTACGGTGGCATTATGCTGTATCGCGGCAGCTATGGGTCATTAGACTGTATGGGGGAATTTGCATGGCCAATATACTGTATAGGAGCATCTGTGTGGACAGTATACTGTATGGGAGAATCTGTGTTGGGCTTATACAGTATGGGTGCATTTATGGGGGCATTATACTGTATGGGGGCAGCTAGATGGCATTATACTGTGTGGGGCAGCTATTTGGCATTATACTGTGTGGGAGGCACTATGGGACATTATACTGTGTGGGAGGCACTTTGGGGTATTATACTGTGTGGGAAACAGCTATAGGTGATTATACTGTTTTGGGAGGTTCTATGATGGGTCATTATACTGAGGGGAGGCACTATGGGAATATGATACTTTGTGGGCTAAACCTGGTGTGTATGTGGGGTTAGAGGGGTGGCTTAAAAGGAAAAAAATTGACATGCTACGTGTGCTGCATCAGTTTTCCCTTTGCGATACTTGAAAGATGAGAGGTTTGTGGGTGACATATACTGTAACTCTTTCCAGCAGCCTGTATCTCCTCTCTTCTCCTGCCTCCTCCTCTTGCTCTCTCCACTCTATAAACTTCTATGGGCAATGTCTGTGTCTCCTTTCTCTACCTGCTTCCTTCTCTTGCTCCCTTCTCCATAGACTTCTATGGGCAGCATCTGTGTTTCTCTCTTCCTGCTCCTCCCTCCTGCTCCCCCTCCTCTCTCAATAGACTTATATGGGCAGCATGTCAGTGTCTCTGTCTTTCTCCCACTCTGCTCCCTCCTCCTGCTCCCTGCTCCCCTCCCCATAAACTTTTATGGGCAGTGTATGTCTGTCTCTCTCTCTCTCCGTGTGTGTGTGTGTGTGTGTGTGTGTGTGTGTGTGTGTGTCTCTCTCTCCCTGTTTCCTTCTACTTCTCTCCTCTTCATAGACTTCTATGGCCAGTGTCTGTTTGTGTCCCTCCCTGTTCTCCCCTCCCACTTCCCCTTTCCATAGACTTCTAAGGGCAGACTGTGAAAAGACAGACCCCCACTTCCTGCAGTCTGTCTCCTCTGCTCTATAACTAGAGATGGATTTTGCTTGACAACAGGGGGAGGACAGCAGATTAAAGAAAGGGAGACACCTAGTGGCTGTACCTTCACACAGAAATTGCATGGATAAAACAAGTACATTTTTACAGTAATTAAGTTACAAAGTTAAAATATAAGTGTTCATAGATGTTCTTTATGACGTAACAAAATGCAAAGTGAATGAACGAACAGAAGAGATATCTAAATCAATTCAATATTTGATGGGACCATCCTTTGTCTTCAAAACAGCAAAGATTCTTCTAGGTACACTTGCACAAAGTCATAGATTTTGTAAGATTATAGTCAGGTGTATGATTAACCAATTATACCAAACAGGTGAAAATGATCATCATTTTCATATGTAGGTTGAAACACAGTCATTAACTGTAACAGAAACAGCTGTGTAGGAGGCTTAAAACTGGATGAGAAACAGCCAAACTCTGCTACAAAGGTGAGGATGTGGAATACAGTTTCATGTCACAGGTCCACCATGGCAAGACTGCACACTTCAACAAGACACAAGGTAGTTATACTGCATCAGCAAGGTCTCTCCCAGGCAAAGATTTCAAAGCAAACTGGGGTTTCAAGATGTGTGGTTTAAGGTCTTTTGAAGAAGCACAAAGAAACAGGCAACGTTAAGGACCGTAGACGCAGTGGTCGGCCAAGGAAACAGCGCAACAGATCAAAGACACCTCATGCTTACTTCCCTTTAAAATCGGAAGATGTCCAGCAGTGCCATCAGCTCAGAACTGGCAGAAACCAGTGGGACCAAAGTACACCCATCTGCTGTTCAGAAAAGTCTGTACAGAAGTGGTCTTCATGGAAGAATTGCAGCCAAAAAAGCCATACCTTCGATGTGGAAACAAAGCCAAGCGACTTAACTATACATGAAAACATAGAAACTGGGATGCAGAAAATAGCAGCAGGTGCCCTGGTCCGATACGTCAAAATTTGAAATATTTGGCTGTAACAGAAGGCAGTTTTTTCACCAAAGGGCTGTAGAGTGGTACAATAGTATGTTTCAGGAGGAAAGGATCAGCACTCGTGGAATGTAAAAATATATCTTCTTTATTTAGAATAGCCAGCGGATAAAACCAAGCAACATGAAGTGGACAGATAACATAAAGCGTCTGTCCCCTCTGACGCGTTTCTAGCTCAATTATAATGGCCACCATGAAAAAGAGTCATCTGCTGTTAAGAGCATGTTCGTGATCGATAAAGTTGATTATAAAAAAAATTATTTTTACATGGATCTCTTGGAATTAATCTTGAAGGAGAGCTATTTCCTCTTTCAGGACACGTTCTATAGAAAACTTTTGTCTATTCTAATGATAATTTCGTCATACATGTTATAGCATGTGAACATTACATTGACAATATATTTCGCATTTTGGGGGGTCCAATGGACTTTTAACTTAAATTTCATAGATTTCTCAATTCAGTGTCACCGGAGCTCCAGATGACAATCCATTATGGTTTATCTTAAAGAGGCTCTGTCACCAGATTTTGCAACCCCTATCTGCTATTGCAGCAGATAGGCGCTGCAATGCAGATTACAGTAACGTTTTTATTTTTAAAAAACGAGCATTTTTGGCCAAGTTATGACCATTTTTGTAGTTATGCAAATGAGGCTTGCAAAAGTCCAAGTGGGTGTGTTCAAAAGTAAAAGTCCAAGTGGGCGTGTATTATGTGCGTACATCGGGGCGTTTTTAATACTTTTACTAGCTGGACGCTCTGAAGAGAAGTATCATCCACTTCTCTTCAGAACGCCCAGCTTCTGGCAGTGCAGATCTGTGACGTCACTCACAGGTCCTGCATCGTGTCGGCCACATCGGCACCAGAGGCTACAGATGATTCTGCAGCAGCATCGGCGTTTGCAGGTAAGTCGATGTAGCTACTTACCTGCAAACGCTGATGCTGCTGCAGAATCAACTGTAGCCTCTGGTGCCGATGTGGCCGACACGATGCAGGACCTGTGAGTGACGTCACAGATCTGCACTGCCAGAAGCTGGGCGTTCTGAAGAGAAGTGGATGATACTTCTCTTCAGAGCGCCCAGCTAGTAAAAGTATTAAAAACGCACCGATGTACGCACATAATACACGCCCACTTGGACTTTTACTTTTAAACACACCCACTTGGACTTTTGCAAGCCTCATTTGCATAACTACAAAAATGGTCATAACTTGGCCAAAAATGCTCGTTTTTTAAAAATAAAAACGTTACTGTAATCTACATTGCAGCGCCTATCTGCTGCAATAGCAGATAGGGGTTGCAAAATCTGGTGACAGAGCCTCTTTAAGTAAGCCTTTTAGACACATGGGTGAAAAAATATATACATGGTATTAATTCTACTGACCTTTCTCCAAGGAAACAGAGCACAATAATTTTTACAATAATCTTTTCATTAATCCTTTCGCCTACCTACATACACTAGATGCTCTTGGTTATCAGGTCAGTAATATGTATTGAATTTTCCTCAACAGTTTTCTTTTCATCTCTGCTGTTACGCTTGGTCATTTTGCCGGTGCTGGTTCTCAGTTTCATTCCATTGTTAAACCTGGGATGTTGATTTCATGTCTTGTCTTTTGTTACATATACACTAAGTTAAAGTATAAGGGAGTGCAGAGTGCATCTTGCTATTTCCTTATGTCTTAATCATACTATATTAAAATAAGGTTTATATAATTTGTATATCATTACTGACTTAGATCCAGTCTGTTTGGCAATTTAAAACATTTACTATTACCTCTATATCTCCCTCCTGATTGATTGATTGATTGATTGATTGATTGATTGATTGATTGATTGATTGATCGTTCTTTTGTTTTACTATAAACACAACGTCACACCTATTTAGTTTGAACTTAAATGTATATAATATTTATATGATTTATTAACACATATATAGATGCAATGCAGAGTACTTAAAATTGAATTCTGATTGTTACTGTGTGACATTTTCTGATGGTCTGATAAAGGTCCTCTGACCGAAAAACATTTAACCTAATTTCTAAATTAGGCATTTAAAGAGCTGTAGAAAAAAATTACAAAACAAAAATCAAACATATCTGAAGAAAGAGTGTGCGATGTTTTACGTGATATATTGAAACTAGTTGGATCACCTATCACCTGCACCTACATCTTTACCAAACAGTGTGCCATGTTGTATCACTACTGATGCGGTGCTCATGGACATGTTAAAAAAGTATACACTACAGTTCAAAAGTTTAGGGTCACTCAGAAATTTCCTTATTTTTGCAAGAAAAGCACAGTTTTTTTCAATGAAGATAACATTAAATTAATCATAAATACACTGTATACATTGTTAATGTGCTAAATGACTATTCTAGCTGCAAACGTCTGTTTTTTAAAGCAATATCTACATAGGTGTATAGAGGCCCATTTCCAGCAACCATCACTCCAGTGTTCTAATGGTACATTGTGTTTGCTAACTGTGTTAGAAGGCTAATGGATGATTAGAAAACACTTGAAAACCCTTGTGCAATTATGTTAGCACCGCTGTAAACAGTTTTGCTGTTTAGAGGAGCTATAAAACTGACCTTCTTTTGAGCTAGTTGAGAATCTGGAGCATTACATTTGTGGGTTCGATTAAACTCTCCAAATGGCTAGAAAAAGAGAGCTTTCATGTGAAACTCGAAAGTCTATTCTTGTTCTTAGAAATGAAGGCTATTCCATGCGAGAAATTGCCAAGAAACTGAAGATTTCCTACAACGGTGTGTACTACTCCCTTCAGAGGACAGCACAAACAGGCTCTAACCAGAGTAAAAAGAGAAGTGGGAGGCCCTGCTGCACAACTGAGCAACAAGACAAGTACATTAGAGTCTCTAGTTTGAGAAATAGACGCCTCACAGGTCCTCAACTGGCAGCTTCATTAAATAGTACCCGCAAAACGCCAGTGTCAACGTCTACAGTGAAGAGGCGACTCCGGGATGCTGGCCTTCAAGGCAGAGTGGCAAAGAAAAAGCCATATCTGAAACTGGCTAATAAAAGGAAAAGATTAATATGGGCAAAAGCACACAGACATTGGACAGAGGAAGATTGGAAAAAAGTGTTATGGACAGACGAATCGAAGTTTGAGGTGCTTGGATCACACAGAAGAACATTTGTGAGATGCAGAATAACTGAAAAGATGCTGGAAGAGTGCTTGACGCCATCTGTCAAGCATGGTGGAGGTAATGTGATGGTCTGGGGTTGCTTTGGTGCTGGTAAAGTGGGAAATTTGTACAAGGTAAAAGGGATTTTGAATAAGAAAGGCTATCACTCCATTTGCAACGCCATGCCATACCCTGTGGACAGCGCTTGATTGGAGCCAATTTCATCCTACAACAGGACAATGACCCAAAGCACACCTTCAAATTATGCAAGAACTATTTAGAGAAGAAGCAGGCAGCTGGTATTCTATCTGTAATGGAGTGGCCAGCGCAGTCACCAGATCTCAACCGCATAGAGCTGTTGTGGGAGCGGCTTGACTGTATGGTACGCAAGAAGTGCCCATCAAGCCAGTCCAACTTGTGGGAGGGCCTTCTGGAAGCATGGGGTGAAATTTTTCCCGATTACCTCAGCAAATTAACAGCTAGAATGCCAAAGGTCTGCAATGCTGTAATTGCTGCAAATGGAGCATTCTTTGACGAAAGCAACGTTTGAAGGAGAAAATTATTATTGAAATAAAAATCATTATTTCTAACCTTGTCAATGTCTTGACTATATTTTCTAGTCATTTTGCAACTCATTTGATAAATATAAGTGTGAGTTTTCATGGAAAACACAAAATTGTCTGGGTGACCCCAAACCTTTGAACGGTAATGTACATATAACGTTCAGGTTTTTTGGGGGAAGATTGTATTAAATTAATATCATGACAAATTGTATAACTTAACGCAATTCAAGAAAAGTTAAGGGTGGACGCATCTGTACCAATAAGTTCACTGGCTTCCTATTAAATTGGCCCTAATGTGTTTGTCTGTCCCACAAAACAGTCCCACTCTACTGAACATTATGAAATGCACATTCTGTCTGCAACACATTTTTCTACATCCATGACCTCTTTATTTCTCATAACCAATCCTTCCTAGGTCTAACCGATACATGATTGACAATCTCTGACATAGCCTCCCCTTCAGCACTCTCCTATGGTGGCCATCATTTTACTCACCCTAACTGCTCCGGCAACAAATAAGTTGGAGGAGTCGGCATTCTTTTATCTGAAAACTGCTCCTTCAACTCAACACTACCTCTATCCTTCCTTCTTTTTAAGTACACGCTGTTTGCATCTACACTCTTTCCAACCTTCAACTAGATAATATCTACTGTATCGACCCCCAGGCCCTGCCACCACCTTTATCAAACACTTTACTACCTGGCTCCTACACTTCCTATCAACTGACATTACCACTATCACCATGAGCTACTTAAATACTCCCATTGACACATGCCATTCAGTTGCATCCAAACTCCAATCACTTACTTTCTCGTTTGGTCTCTCACACTGGTCTTACCCAGCCACGCATTTATGTATTCATTAATCTCGGATCACATTGTACAGACAGCGTCATGGTAGACAATAGAGCTGCTATATGAATAAACAATAATAATAGTAATAGGCTGGCTTAGAAGTAAAGAAATGGTGTCAAAGCTATTCAGTGCCAAGCCATCATCAGCAACCTCATAAGCTCTGCTCCTTCTGTTTGTTGTTGAGGCACATATCTCTCATTGTTTACCACGAGATTGAGCTAGTTGTGCATATAAAACATTGGCCCTGTAATGTTCTCTGACCATGTCTCTGCCTCATGCTACAAACTATTGTAGCATGTGCCGAACTTGGATTGTTTCCTGACCACGTCTCTGCCTCACGCTAAACTTTTCCCACTTATCTGTGTACCAAACCTGGACTGTTACTTGACTACTCTTGCTGTTATCACCCTCGTGCCTTATCGCTTCAGCCAGTGGACTCCGAATCTGCTACAGACCTTGACACTAGTATTGTTTCTGGCTAGGATCAAGCATTTTTGCAGAGATGGCTGTGGTGCTGTCCATGCGTAGTAGGAAGTGAATTAGACCACTGTCTTTACCGCACCTCTGATTAATCACCGCTCGGTAGCATTCACCTTAATGGCACCCTACAGCAGCATTGACAGCACTTGCACTAAGCGCAGCAGCAGAAGATGACGTGAGGCTGACGGTGAAGTGCCCCCGTTGATCTAGGACCTGTAACTGCACTATTGAGGAGTAGGAAGGAAGAGACAAACGTTTGTTTTTTTAAGACAATATGTCCTTGCCATGCAAGGATATGATGGCATTTATGAGATAGCAAGGAAAAGATTTGTAAAGGTTTCCCTGCTATCGTCTTAAAGGATACAATCCCATTTTTACCATAAGATACATAATATTTACACATACTGTTCATAAGGCTGTGAGACAGGAGCCTTAAAGGGGTTGCAGATAAAAGGGGTTGTCCTCATCAGAACAATCTCTGTCCATATTTTCTATTAGAGCCTATTGGCATCATAAAGGGAGGTCTGCCGATAAGAAACCTTATATGCAAACAGCTGGTCTAGCTCTGGCAGACTTAGCCTTTCCTTGTATAATACATGGGGAGACATTCATTTGAACGTCCGCTACAGAGAAAATATATGTCCGGACTTACGGTGATCAGCTGATGGTCGGGCCGTCTTCAATATAAAACTAAATAAAACCGCACTGAAAAACACACGTGTTTTTACCACGATTTCCCGCAATTTTCAGTGGCCGTGCTGCAAAAAATAAGCAAAACCGCACAATGTGAATACACCCTGTAGTCAGGTTCCCATGTAGCATAAACGCTGCGGAATTTCCAAAACTGAATTCTGTGCCTGGATGTCTATACTACCTTAGATTAAAAAGAAAATAACGGATAGATAATTAGTAAATAGAGAATACTAAAATATTTTAGAATGGTTTAATGTTTATAGTGAAATAAATTTGACGAACCGATTTTTTAAAAACATTTAATGATAGAAGAAATAAATAACAACTACGTCCGCTATAGAGCAACTATATGTCCGGACTTAGGCCTCATGCACACGGCCGTAACGGTGTGCACAGCCGTGATTTGCGGCTCGGACGGCTGCGGAGTGTCACCCACAGGCCGCCCGCAAATTGCGGGCCGTGCACATGTCCGTGTGCATTCATTTCAATGAGCCTACACCGCAAAATACGGCCGTAATAAGACATGTCCCATCTTTTTGTGGTCCAGGCTCCCAGGCAATGCACGGACCGTGGAAACCACGTTCGTGTGCATGGGCCCATAGGAATGGATGAGACTGCAATTCACCCGCAGATTTGCGGGTGAATTGCGGCCGCAAAAACACGTTCGTGTGCATGGGGCCTTACGATTATCAACTGATTGTCAGGATGGCTTCAATATAGAAATAAGATTTCATGTTGAGACAACTCTATTTGACTTTAATGAGCAAATGTAAAAGTAATAGAAGTGTGACTACTTAGGATCCCAACAGATTTTACTTTTAAGCTGGGATGACACATGGATTTTTTTAACCCCTTCAGGACACAGCCTGTTTGGCCTTGTGGACGCAGGCGATTTTTTCAAATCTGACATGTGTCACTTTATGTGGTAATAACTCCGGATTGCTTTTACCTATCCAAGCGATTCTGAGATTGTTTTCTCGTGACATATTGTACTTTACGTCTGTAAAAAAATTTGGTCGATAAATTCAATATTTATTTGTGAAAAACACCAAAATTT